>NC_134740.1:14604652-14764038 GCF_049634645.1 Pelodiscus sinensis | reverse complement strand
TCGTGCCCAGCCCTGCCTGCTCTAACCACTAGGCCACGCTGCCCCTCTCCGGCGGGATGGATCTCCCGCTACTCACCAAGTCCTCGCGTCTGGGCTGCTGCCAGATCCGACCTGCACCTCGGGATAATTCACCACCCCCGCCCAGTGAGCTATATAGGGCCCGGGGAGTGAGGGGGAGGAGGCGTGGGAGGGGAAACTGAGGAAGCTCTCGGGTCAGCAGGACGGCCTGGGCTCTGCCCATCTCGACAGCAGCCCGACCAGCCGGGCACAGGTGGGAATGTCCGGCCAGCTCTGAGCCACTGACACGGACGGGGACCCGGGGCCAGCTGGCCAGGGGCCCCGGGCCCGCCCTGCCCTGGTGACACGAGCTACAGCCGCTCTGCAGGGGCCGCGCAGACTGAGGGGTCACGGGCACTTGCAGATCCCCCGAATCCTGCGCCCTGTACTGTCACGTCTGCACCCCGAATCCTGCGCCCGTCCCTGCTAGCCCTGCGACCCCCACTCCTGGGCTGCAGTGCTGCCAGCGGGGGAAGGGAGCCGAGTAGCCGGCTTCCCGGCGATCAGCCGAGTGCAGTGGCGGCAGGTTTGTATAATGTTTGGTGGTGACCCACTTGCCACGGTCCCGACTCCCGGTAGCCACGCCCCCGCCTCCCGGTAGCCATGTCCCCGCCTCCCGGTAGCCACGTCCCCCGACTCCCGGTAGCCATGTCCCCCGACTCCCATTAGCCATGTCCCCCGCCTCCCGGTAGCCACGTCCCCCGACTCCCGGTAGCCATGTCCCCCGACTCCCGGTAGCCATGTCCCCCGACTCCCATTAGCCATGTCCCCCGACTCCGGTAGCCACGTCCCCGACTCCCATTAGCCATGTCCCCCGACTCCCATTAGACGTCCCCGACTCCCGGTAGCCACGTCCCCGACTCCCGGTAGCCAAGCCCCCGACTCCCGGTAGCCATGTCCCCCGACTCCCGGTAGCCACGTCCCCGACTCCCATTAGCCATGTCCCCCGACTCCCGTAGCCACGTCCCCGACTCCCATTAGCCATGTCCCCCGACTCCCATTAGCCACGTCCCCGACTCCCGGTAGCCACGTCCCCGACTCCCGGTAGCCAAGCCCCCGACTCCCGGTAGCCACGCCCCCCGCCTCCCGGTAGCCATGTCCCCCGCCTCCCGGTAGCCACGTCCCCCGACTCCCGGTAGCCATGTCCCCCGACTCCCATTAGCCATGTCCCCCGCCTCCCGGTAGCCACGTCCCCGACTCCCGGTAGCCATGTCCCCCGACTCCCGGTAGCCATGTCCCCCGACTCCCATTAGCCATGTCCCCCGACTCCCGGTAGCCACGTCCCCGACTCCCATTAGCCATGTCCCCCGACTCCCATTAGCCACGTCCCCGACTCCCGGTAGCCACGTCCCCGACTCCCGGTAGCCAAGCCCCCGACTCCCGGTAGCCATGTCCCCCGACTCCCGGTAGCCATGTCCCCGACTCCTGGTAGCCAAGCCCCCGACTCCCGGTAGCCACGTCCCTGACTCCCGTAGCCACGTCCCCGACTCCCGGTAGCCATGTCCCCTGACTCCCGGTAGCCATGTCCCCCGACTCCCGGTAGCCAACCCTCCGACTCCCGGTAGCCACGTCCCCGACTCCCGGTAGCCATGTCCCCCGACTCCGGTAGCCAAGCCCCCCGACTCCCGGTAGCCACGTCCCGACTCCCGGTAGCCATGTCCCCCGACTTCCGGTAGCCATGTCCCCGACTCCCGGTAGCCAAGCCCCCGACTCCCGGTAGCCACGTCCCCGACTCCCGGTAACCATGCCCCCGACTCCCGGTCGCCATGTCCCCCGACTCCCGGTACCCATGTCCCCGACTCCCGGTAGCCATGTCCCCCGACTCCCGGTAGTCAAGCCCCCGACTCCCGGTAGCCACATCCCCGACTCCCGGTAGCCATGCCCCCGACTCCCGGTAGCCACGTCCCCGACTCCCGGTCGCCATGTCCCCCGACTCCCGGTAGCCACGTCCCCGACTCCCGGTAGCCATGTCCCCTGACTCCCGGTAGCCATGTCCCCCGACTCCCGGTAGCCATGTCCCCGACTCCCGGTAGCCACGCCCCCGTCCCCGACTCCGGTAGCCACACCCCCGACTCCCGGTAGCCATGTCGCCCGACTCCCGGTAGCCATGTCCCCCCCGACTCCCGGCAGCCACGCCTCCGACTCCCGGTAGCCACGCCCCCGACTCCCGGTAGCCACGCCCCCGACTCCTGGTAGCGATGTCCCCGACTCCCGGTAGCCATGTCCCCGACTCCCGGTAGCCACGCCCCCATCCCCGACTCCCGGTAGCCACGCCCCCGACTCCCGGTAGCCACGTCCCCGACTCCTGGCAGCCACGCCTCCGACTCCTGGTAGCCACGCCCCCGACTCCTGGCAGCCACGCCTCCGACTCCTGGTAGCCACGCCCCCGACTCCCGGTAGCCATGTCCCCCGACTCCTGGCAGCCACGCCTCCGACTCCTGGTAGCCACACCCCCGACTCCCGGTAGCCACGCACCCGACTCCCGTTAGCCACGTTCCACCGACTCCCGGTAGCCCGGCCACTGCAGGTAACACGCTCGGGGCAAGATGGACACGTGACCAGAAGTAAAAGGTGTCATGTCACCCCTCTCCAAGGGCCTTTCCCACCATCCTCCTCCCAACAGGGATTAGTTTGGCCCCCACAAACCCCCCTCATGCAACTACCCTGCCATTGCAAAACCCCCATGTGTGCGCCATGAACTCGGGGCGGAGAGGCTGGGGGCAGTGTTCCCTGAGGCTGTGTCTACACTCACAGCTTCTTGTGGCAGCACGGCTGTTCTTGTGCAAGAACCCACCGAGCATCCACACTGCCCGCCTGCTCTTGTGCAAGGGAATGTACAGCCCGGCGCGGGAAGGGAGGGCGTCTCGCACAAAGGGACGCTCTTGTCGAAGGGGTGTGAGCTCTCTTGTGCAAGGGAATGTACAGCCCGGCGCGGGAACAGAGGCCGTCTCGCACAAAGGGACGCTCTTGTCGAAGAGGTGTGAGCTCTCTTGTGCAAGGGAATGTACAGCCCGGCGCGGGAAGAGAGGGCGTCTTGCACAAAGGGACGCTCTTGTCGAAGGGGTGTGAGCTCTCTTGTGCAAGGGAATGTACAGCCCGGCGCGGGAAGGGAGGGTGTCTCGCACAAAGGGACGCTCTTGTCGAAGGGGTGTGAGCTCTCTTGTGCAAGGGAATGTACAGCCCGGCGCGGGAAGAGAGGGCGTCTCGCACAAAGGGACGCTCTTGTCGAAGAGGTGTGAGCTCTCTTGTGCAAGGGAATGTACAGCCCGGCGCGGGAAGAGAGGGCGTCTCGCACAAAGGGACGCTCTTGTCGAAGGGGTGTGAGCTCTCTTGTGCAAGGGAATGTACAGCCCGGCGCGGGAAGGGAGGGCGTCTCGCACAAAGGGACGCTCTTGTCGAAGGACGTGGGAGCTCTCTTGTGCAAGGGAATGTACAGCCCGGCGCAGGAAGGGAGGGCGTCTCGCACAAAGGGACGCTCTTGTCGAAGGGGTGTGAGCTCTCTTGTGCAAGGGAATGTACAGCCCGGCGCGGGAAGGGAGGGCGTCTCGCACAAAGGGACGCTCTTGTCGAAGGGGTGTGAGCTCTCTTGTGCAAGGGAATGTACAGCCCGGCGCGGGAAGAGAGGGCGTCTCGCACAAAGGGACGCTCTTGTCGAAGAGGTGGGAGCTCTCTTGTGCAAGGGAATGTACAGCCCGGCGCGGGAAGAGAGGGCGTCTCGCACAAAGGGACGCTCTTGTCGAAGGGGTGGGAGCTCTCTTGTGCAAGGGAATGTACAGCCCGGCGCGGGAAGAGAGGGCGTCTCGCACAAAGGGACGCTCTTGTCGAAGGGGTGGGAGCTCTCTTGTGCAAGGGAATGTACAGCCCGGCGCGGGAAGAGAGGGCGTCTCGCACAAAGGGACGCTCTTGTCGAAGGGGTGTGAGCTCTCTTGTGCAAGGGAATGTACAGCCCGGCGCGGGAAGAGAGGGCGTCTCGCACAAAGGGACGCTCTTGTCGAAGAGGTGTGAGCTCTCTTGTGCAAGGGAATGTACAGCCCGGCGCGGGAAGAGAGGGCGTCTCGCACAAAGGGACGCTCTTGTCGAAGGGGTGTGAGCTCTCTTGTGCAAGGGAATGTACAGCCCGGCGCGGGAAGAGAGGGCGTCTCGCACAAAGGGACGCTCTTGTCGAAGGGGTGTGAGCTCTCTTGTGCAAGGGAATGTACAGCCCGGCGCGGGAAGAGAGGGCGTCTCGCACAAAGGGACGCTCTTGTCGAAGAGGTGGGAGCTCTCTTGTGCAAGGGAATGTACAGCCCGGCGCGGGAAGAGAGGGCGTCTCGCACAAAGGGACGCTCTTGTCGAAGAGGTGGGAGCTCTCTTGTGCAAGGGAATGTACAGCCCGGCGCGGGAAGAGAGGGCGTCTCGCACGTCGAAGAGGTGTGAGCTCTCTTGTGCAAGAGGGCAGTGTGCATGCTCGGCAGGGATTTCTTGCACAAGAAACCTCTCTGGCTAACGGGGCAGGGGAGCATTCTTGGGCAAGTGTCCACACTGCCACGGATGCTCTTGTGCAAAAGCCCAGCTCGCACCAGCAGCGTGGACGTGTTCTTGGGCCAGAAGCCGCCAGTGTAGACACAGCCTAAGCGTTTCTGTGGCACCCAAGTTATTAATCAATCTCGTATCAACCTCGACCCTTTCCCCCTGCTGCCCTGTCTCCTCCCCTTGCTCCATCAGCTCCCCGGTGCCTGCTGCCCCCCAACCCCTCACCCTCCTCTGCTGCCCTGTCTCCTCCCCTTGCTCCATCAGCTCCCCGGTGCCTGCTGCCCCCAACCCCTCACCCTCCTCTGCTGCCCTGTCTCCTCCCCTTGCTCCATCAGCTCCCCGGTGCCTGCTGCCCCCAACCCCTCACCCTCCTCTGCTGCCCTGTCTCCTCCCCTTGCTCCATCAGCTCCCCGGTGCCTGCTGCCCCCAACCCCTCACCCTCCTCTGCTGCCCTGTCTCCTCCCCTTGCTCCATCAGCTCCCCCGTGCCTGCAGCCCCCAACCCCTCACCCTCCTCTGCTGCCCTGTCTCCTCCCCTTGCTCCAACAGCTCCCCGGTGCCTGCAGCCCCCAACCCCTCACCCTCCCCTGCTGCCCTGTCTCCTCCCCTTGCTCCATCAGCTCCCCGGTGCCTGCTGCCCCCAACCCCTCACCCTCCTCTGCTGCCCTGTCTCCTCCCCTTGCTCCATCAGCTCCCCGGTGCCTGCTGCCCCAACCCCTCACCCTCCTCTGCTGCCCTGTCTCCTCCCCTTGCTCCATCAGCTCCCCGGTGCCTGCAGCTCCCAACCCCTCACCCTCCTCTGCTGCCCTGTCTCCTCCCCTGGCTCCATCAGCTCCCCCGTGCCTGCAGCCCCCAACCCCTCACCCTCCTCTGCTGCCCTGTCTCCTCCCCTTGCTCCAACAGCTCCCCGGTGCCTGCAGCCCCCAACCCCTCACCCTCCCCTGCTGCCCTGTCTCCTCCCCTTGCTCCATCAGCTCCCCGGTGCCTGCAGCCCCCAACCCCTCACCCTCCTCTGCTGCCCTGTCTCCTCCCCTTGCTCCATCAGCTCCCCGGTGCCTGCAGCCCCCAACCCCTCACCCTCCTCTGCTGCCCTGTCTCCTCCCCTGGCTCCATCAGCTCCCTGGTGCCTGCAGCTCCCAACCCCTCACCCTCCTCTGCTGCCCTGTCTCCTCCCCTTGCTCCATCAGCTCCCTGGTGCCTGCAGCCCCCAACCCCTCACCCTCCTCTGCTGCCCTGTCTCCTCCCCTGGCTCCATCAGCTCCCTGGTGCCTGCAGCCCCCAACCCCTCACCCTCCTCTGCTGCCCTGTCTCCTCCCCTTGCTCCATCAGCTCCCCGGTGCCTGCTGCCCCCCAACCCCTCACCCTCCTCTGCTGCCCTGTCTCCTCCCCTTGCTCCATCAGCTCCCCGGTGCCTGCAGCCCCCAACCCCTCACCCTCCCCTGCTGTCCTGTCTCCTCCCCTGGCTCCATCAGCTCCCCGGTGCCTGCAGCCCCCAACCCCTCACCCTCCCCTGCTGTCCTGTCTCCTCCCCTGGCTCCATCAGCTCCCCGGTGCCTGCTGCCCCCAACCCCTCACCCTCCTCTGCTGCCCTGTCTCCTCCCCTTGCTCCATCAGCTCCCCGGTGCCTGCAGCCCCCAACCCCTCACCCTCCTCTGCTGCCCTGTCTCCTCCCCTTGCTCCATCAGCTCCCCGGTGCCTGCAGCCCCCAACCCCTCACCCTCCTCTGCTGCCCTGTCTCCTCCCCTGGCTCCATCAGCTCCCTGGTGCCTGCAGCTCCCAACCCCTCACCCTCCTCTGCTGCCCTGTCTCCTCCCCTTGCTCCATCAGCTCCCTGGTGCCTGCAGCCCCCAACCCCTCACCCTCCTCTGCTGCCCTGTCTCCTCCCCTGGCTCCATCAGCTCCCTGGTGCCTGCAGCCCCCAACCCCTCACCCTCCTCTGCTGCCCTGTCTCCTCCCCTTGCTCCATCAGCTCCCCGGTGCCTGCTGCCCCCCAACCCCTCACCCTCCTCTGCTGCCCTGTCTCCTCCCCTTGCTCCATCAGCTCCCCGGTGCCTGCAGCCCCCAACCCCTCACCCTCCCCTGCTGTCCTGTCTCCTCCCCTGGCTCCATCAGCTCCCCGGTGCCTGCAGCCCCCAACCCCTCACCCTCTCCTGCTGCCCTGTCTCCTCCCCTTGCTCCATCAGCTCCCCGGTGCCTGCAGCCCCCAACCCCTCACCCTCCCCTGCTGCCCTGTCTCCTCCCCTCCTCACCCTCCTCTGCTGCCCTGTCTCCTCCCCTGGCTCCATCAGCTCCCTGGTGCCTGCAGCCCCCAACCCCTCACCCTCCTCTGCTGCCCTGTCTCCTCCCCTTGCTCCATCAGCTCCCCGGTGCCTGCAGCCCCCAACCCCTCACCCTCCCCTGCTGTCCTGTCTCCTCCCCTTGCTCCATCAGTTCCCCGGTGCCTGCAGCCCCCAACCCCTCACCCTCCTCTGCTGCCCTGTCTCCTCCCCTTGCTCCAACAGCTCCCCGGTGCCTGCAGCCCCCAACCCCTCACCCTCCTCTGCTGCCCTGTCTCCTCCCCTTGCTCCATCAGCTGCCCTGGTGCCTGCAGCCCCCAACCCCTCACCCTCCTCTGCTGCCCTGTCTCCTCCCCTTGCTCCATCAGCTCCCCGGTGCCTGCAGCCCCCAACCCCTCACCCTCCTCTGCTGTCCTGTCTCCTCCCCTTGCTCCATCAGCTCCCCGGTGCCTGCAGCCCCCAACCCCTCACCCTCCTCTGCTGTCCTGTCTCCTCCCCTTGCTCCATCGGCTCCCCGGTGCCTGCTGCCCCCAACCCCTCACCCTCCTCTGCTGCCCTGTCTCCTCCCCTTGCTCCATCAGCTGCCCTGGTGCCTGCAGCCCCCAACCCCTCACCCTCCTCTGCTGCCCTGTCTCCTCCCCTTGCTCCATCAGCTCCCCGGTGCCTGCTGCCCCCAACCCCTCACCCTCCTCTGCTGTCCTGTCTCCTCCCCTTGCTCCATCAGCTCCCCGGTGCCTGCTGCCCCCCAACCCCTCACCCTCCTCTGCTGCCCTGTCTCCTCCCCTTGCTCCATCAGCTCCCCGGTGCCTGCAGCCCCCAACCCCTCACCCTCCTCTGCTGCCCTGTCTCCTTCCCTTGCTCCATCAGCTCCCTGGTGCCTGCAGCCCCCAACCCCTCACCCTCCTCTGCTGTCCTGTCTCCTCCCCTTGCTCCATCAGCTCCCCGGTGCCTGCAGCCCCCAACCCCTCACCCTCCTCTGCTGCCCTGTCTCCTCCCCTTGCTCCATCAGCTCCCCGGTGCCTGCAGCCCCCAACCCCTCACCCTCCCCTGCTGCCCTGTCTCCTCCCCTTGCTCCATCAGCTCCCTGGTGCCTGCAGCCCCCAACCCCTCACCCTCCTCTGCTGCCCTGTCTCCTCCCCTGGCTCCATCAGCTCCCCGGTGCCTGCAGCCCCCAACCCCTCACCCTCCTCTGCTGCCCTGTCTCCTCCCCTTGCTCCATCAGCTCCCCGGTGCCTGCAGCCCCCAACCCCTCACCCTCCCCTGCTGCCCTGTCTCCTCCCCTTGCTCCAACAGCTCCCCGGTGCCTGCTGCCCCCAACCCCTCACCCTCCTCTGCTGTCCTGTCTCCTCCCCTTGCTCCAACAGCTCCCCGGTGCCTGCAGCCCTCCAACCCCTCACCCTCCTCTGCTGCCCTGTCTCCTCCCCTTGCTCCATCAGCTCCCCAGTGCCTGCAGCCCTCCAACCCCTCACCCTCCTCTGCTGCCCTGTCTCCTCCCCTTGCTCCATCAGCTCCCCGGTGCCTGCTGCCCCCAACCCCTCACCCTCCTCTGCTGCCCTGTCTCCTCCCCTTGCTCCATCAGCTCCCCGGTGCCTGCAGCCCCCCAACCCCTCACCCTCCTCTGCTGCCCTGTCTCCTCCCCTGGCTCCATCAGCTCCCCGGTGCCTGCTGCCCCCAACCCCTCACCCTCCCCTGCTGCCCTGTCTCCTCCCCTTGCTCCATCAGCTCCCCGGTGCCTGCAGCCCCCAACCCCTCACCCTCCTCTGCTGCCCTGTCTCCTCCCCTTGCTCCATCAGCTCCCCGGTGCCTGCAGCCCCCAACCCCTCACCCTCCCCTGCTGCCCTGTCTCCTCCCCTTGCTCCATCCGCTCCCCGGTGCCTGCAGCTCCCAACCCCTCACCCTCCTCTGCTGCCCTGTCTCCTCCCCTTGCTCCAACAGCTCCCCGGTGCCTGCAGCCCCCAACCCCTCACCCTCCCCTGCTGCCCTGTCTCCTCCCCTTGCTCCATCAGCTCCCCGGTGCCTGCAGCCCCCAACCCCTCACCCTCCTCTGCTGCCCTGTCTCCTCCCCTTGCTCCATCAGCTCCCCGGTGCCTGCAGCCCCCAACCCCTCACCCTCCTCTGCTGCCCTGTCTCCTCCCCTTGCTCCATCAGCTCCCCGGTGCCTGCAGCCCCCAACCCCTCACCCTCCCCTGCTGCCCTGTCTCCTCCCCTTGCTCCATCAGCTCCCCGGTGCCTGCTGCCCCCAACCCCTCACCCTCCTCTGCTGTCCTGTCTCCTCCCCTGGCTCCATCAGCTCCCCGGTGCCTGCAGCCCCCAACCCCTCACCCTCCTCTGCTGTCCTGTCTCCTCCCCTTGCTCCATCAGCTCCCCAGTGCCTGCTGCCCCCAACCCCTCACCCTCCTCTGCTGCCCTGTCTCCTCCCCTTGCTCCATCAGCTCCCCAGTGCCTGCAGCCCCCAACCCCTCACCCTCCTCTGCTGTCCTGTCTCCTCCCCTTGCTCCATCAACTCCCTGGTGCCTGCTGCCCGCAACCCCTCACCCTCCCCTGCTGCCCTGTCTCCTCCCCTTGCTCCATCAGCTCCCCAGTGCCTGCAGCCCCCAACCCCTCACCCTCCTCTGCTGTCCTGTCTCCTCCCATTGCTCCATCAGCTCCCCGGTGCCTGCTGCCCCCAACCCCTCACCCTCCCCTGCTGCCCTGTCTCCTCCCCTTGCTCCATCAGCTCCCCGGTGCCTGCAGCCCCCAACCCCTCACCATCCCCTGCTGCCCTGTCTCCTCCCCTTGCTCCATCAGCTCCCCGGTGCCTGCTGCCCCCAACCCCTCACCCTCCTCTGCTGCCCTGTCTCCTCCCCTTGCTCCATCAGCTCCCCGGTGCCTGCTGCCCCCAACCCCTCACGCTCCCCTGCTGCCCTGTCTCCTCCCCTTGCTCCATCAGCTGCCCTGGTGACTGCTGCCCCCAACCCCTCACCCTCCCCTGCTGCCCTGTCTCCTCCCCTTGCTCCATCAACTCCCTGGTGCCTGCTGCCCGCAACCCCTCACCCTCCCCTGCTGCCCTGTCTCCTCCCCTTGCTCCATCAGCTCCCCAGTGCCTGCAGCCCCCAACCCCTCACCCTCCTCTGCTGTCCTGTCTCCTCCCATTGCTCCATCAGCTCCCCGGTGCCTGCTGCCCCCAACCCCTCACCCTCCCCTGCTGCCCTGTCTCCTCCCCTTGCTCCATCAGCTCCCCGGTGCCTGCAGCCCCCAACCCCTCACCATCCCCTGCTGCCCTGTCTCCTCCCCTTGCTCCATCAGCTCCCCGGTGCCTGCTGCCCCCAACCCCTCACCCTCCTCTGCTGCCCTGTCTCCTCCCCTTGCTCCATCAGCTCCCCGGTGCCTGCTGCCCCCAACCCCTCACGCTCCCCTGCTGCCCTGTCTCCTCCCCTTGCTCCATCAGCTGCCCTGGTGACTGCTGCCCCCAACCCCTCACCCTCCCCTGCTGCCCTGTCTCCTCCCCTTGCTCCATCAGCTCCCCGGTGCCTGCTGCCCCCAACCCCTCACCCTCCCCTGCTGCCCTGTCTCCTCCCCTTGCTCCATCAGCTGCCCTGGTGACTGCTGCCCCCAACCCCTCACCCTCCTCTGCTGCCCTGTCTCCTCCCCTTGCTCCATCAGCTCCCCAGTGCCTGCAGCCCCCAACCCCTCACCCTCCTCTGCTGCCCTGACTCCTCCCCTTGCTCCATCAGCTCCCCGGTGCCTGCAGCCCCCAACCCCTCACCCTCCTCTGCTGTCCTGTCTCCTCCCCTTGCTCCATCAGCTCCCCAGTGCCTGCAGCCCCCAACCCCTCACCCTCCTCTGCTGCCCTGTCTCCTCCCCTTGCTCCATCAGCTCCCCGGTGCCTGCAGCCCCCAACCCCTCACCCTCCTCTGCTGCCCTGTCTCCTCCCCTTGCTCCATCAGCTCCCCAGTGCCTGCAGCCCCCAACCCCTCACCCTCCTCTGCTGCCCTGTCTCCTCCCCTTGCTCCATCAGCTCCCCGGTGCCTGCAGCCCCCAACCCCTCACCCTCCTCTGCTGTCCTGTCTCCTCCCCTTGCTCCATCAGCTCCCCGGTGCCTGCAGCCCCCAACCCCTCACCCTCCTCTGCTGTCCTGTCTCCTCCCCTTGCTCCATCAGCTCCCCGGTGCCTGCAGCCCCCAACCCCTCACCCTCCCCTGCTGCCCTGTCTCCTCCCCTTGCTCCATCAGCTCCCCGGTGCCTGCAGCCCCCAACCCCTCACCCTCCTCTGCTGCCCTGTCTCCTCCCCTTGCTCCATCAGCTCCCCGGTGCCTGCTGCCCCCAACCCCTCACCCTCCTCTGCTGCCCTGTCTCCTCCCCTTGCTCCATCAGCTGCCCTGGTGACTGCTGCCCCCAACCCCTCACCCTCCTCTGCTGCCCAGTCTCCTCCCCTTGCTCCATCAGCTCCCCGGTGCCTGCTGCCCCCAACCCCTCACCCTCCTCTGCTGCCCTGTCTCCTCCCCTTGCTCCATCAGCTCCCCGGTGCCTGCTGCCCCCAACCCCTCACCCTCCTCTGCTGCCCTGTCTCCTCCCCTTGCTCCATCAGCTCCCCGGTGCCTGCTGCCCCCAACCCCTCACCCTCCTCTGCTGCCCTGTCTCCTCCCCTTGCTCCATCAGCTCCCCGGTGCCTGCAGCCCCCAACCCCTCACCCTCCTCTGCTGCCCTGTCTCCTCCCCTTGCTCCATCCGCTCCCCGGTGCCTGCAGCCCCCAACCCCTCACCCTCCTCTGCTGCCCTGTCTCCTCCCCTTGCTCCATCAGCTCCCCGGTGCCTGCTGCCCCCAACCCCTCACCCTCCTCTGCTGCCCTGTCTCCTCCCCTTGCTCCATCAGCTCCCCGGTGCCTGCAGCCCCCAACCCCTCACCCTCCCCTGCTGCCCTGTCTCCTCCCCTTGCTCCATCAGCTCCCCGGTGCCTGCAGCCCCCAACCCCTCACCCTCCTCTGCTGCCCTGTCTCCTCCCCTTGCTCCATCAGCTCCCCGGTGCCTGTAGCCCCCAACCCCTCACCCTCCTCTGCTGCCCTGACTCCTCCCCTTGCTCCATCGGCTCCCCGGTGCCTGCTGCCCCCAACCCCTCACCCTCCTCTGCTGCCCTGTCTCCTCCCCTTGCTCCATCAGCTCCCCGGTGCCTGCAGCCCCCAACCCCTCACCCTCCTCTGCTGCCCTGTCTCCTCCGCTTGCTCCATCAACTCCCCGGTGCCTGAAGCCCCCAACCCCTCACCCACCTCTGCTGTCCTGTCTCCTCCCCTTGCTCCATCAGCTCCCCGGTGCCTGCTGCCCCCAACCCCTCACCCTCCTCTGCTGCCCTGTCTCCTCCCCTGGCTCCATCAGCTCCCCGGTGCCTGCAGCCCCCAACCCCTCACCCTCCTCTGCTGCCCTGTCTCCTCCCCTTGCTCCATCAGCTCCCCGGTGCCTGCTGCCCCCAACCCCTCACCCTCCTCTGCTGCCCTGTCTCCTCCCCTTGCTCCATCAGCTCCCCGGTGCCTGCTGCCCCCAACCCCTCACCCTCCTCTGCTGCCCTGTCTCCTCCCCTTGCTCCATCAGCTCCCCGGTGCCTGCTGCCCCCAACCCCTCACCCTCCTCTGCTGTCCTGTCTCCTCCCCTGGCTCCATCAGCTCCCCGGTGCCTGCAGCTCCCAACCCCTCACCCTCCTCTGCTGCCCTGTCTCCTCCCCTTGCTCCATCAGCTCCCCGGTGCCTGCTGCCCCCAACCCCTCACCCTCCTCTGCTGCCCTGTCTCCTCCCCTTGCTCCATCAGCTCCCCGGTGCCTGCAGCCCCCAACCCCTCACCCTCCTCTGCTGTCCTGTCTCCTCCCCTTGCTCCATCAGCTCCCCAGTGCCTGCAGCCCCCAACCCCTCACCCTCCTCTGCTGTCCTGTCTCCTCCCCTGGCTCCATCAGCTCCCCGGTGCCTGCAGCCCCCAACCCCTCACCCTCCTCTGCTGCCCTGTCTCCTCCCCTTGCTCCATCAGCTCCCCGGTGCCTGCAGCCCCCAACCCCTCACCCTCCTCTGCTGTCCTGTCTCCTCCCCTTGCTCCATCAGCTCCCCGGTGCCTGCTGCCCCCAACCCCTCACCCTCCTCTGCTGTCCTGTCTCCTCCCCTGGCTCCATCAGCTCCCCGGTGCCTGTAGCCCCCAACCCCTCACCCTCCTCTGCTGCCCTGTCTCCTCCCCTTGCTCCATCAGCTCCCCGGTGCCTGCTGCCCCCAACCCCTCACCCTCCTCTGCTGTCCTGTCTCCTCCCCTTGATCCATCAGCTCCCCGGTCCCTGCAGCCCCCAACCCCTCACCCTCCCCTGCTGCCCTGACTCCTCCCCTTGCTCCATCGGCTCCCCGGTGCCTGCTGCCCCCAACCCCTCACCCTCCTCTGCTGCCCTGTCTCCTCCCCTTGCTCCATCAGCTCCCCGGTGCCTGCAGCCCCCAACCCCTCACCCTCCTCTGCTGCCCTGTCTCCTCCGCTTGCTCCATCAGCTCCCCGGTGCCTGCAGCCCCCAACCCCTCACCCTCCTCTGCTGTCCTGTCTCCTCCCCTTGCTCCATCAGCTCCCCGGTGCCTGCTGCCCCCAACCCCTCACCCTCCTCTGCCCTGTCTCCTCCCCTGGCTCCATCAGCTCCCCGGTGCCTGCAGCCCCCAACCCCTCACCCTCCTCTGCTGCCCTGTCTCCTCCCCTTGCTCCATCAGCTCCCCGGTGCCTGCTGCCCCCAACCCCTCACCCTCCTCTGCTGCCCTGTCTCCTCCCCTTGCTCCATCAGCTCCCCGGTGCCTGCTGCCCCCAACCCCTCACCCTCCTCTGCTGCCCTGTCTCCTCCCCTGGCTCCATCAGCTCCCTGGTGCCTGCAGCTCCCAACCCCTCACCCTCCTCTGCTGTCCTGTCTCCTCCCCTTGCTCCATCAGCTCCCCGGTGCCTGTAGCCTCCAACCCCTCACCCTCCTCTGCTGTCCTGTCTCCTCCCCTGGCTCCATCAGCTCCCCGGTGCCTGTAGCCCCCAACCCCTCACCCTCCTCTGCTGCCCTGTCTCCTCCCCTTGCTCCATCAGCTCCCCGGTGCCTGCTGCCCCCAACCCCTCACCCTCCTCTGCTGTCCTGTCTCCTCCCCTTGCTCCATCAGCTCCCCGGTGCCTGCAGCCCCCAACCCCTCACCCTCCCCTGCTGCCCTGTCTCCTCCCCTTGCTCCATCGGCTCCCCGGTGCCTGCTGCCCCCAACCCCTCACCCTCCTCTGCTGCCCTGTCTCCTCCCCTGGCTCCATCAGCTCCCCGGTGCCTGCAGCCCCCAACCCCTCACCCTCCTCTGCTGCCCTGTCTCCTCCCCTTGCTCCATCAGCTCCCCGGTGCCTGCAGCCCCCAACCCCTCACCCTCCTCTGCTGCCCTGTCTCCTCCCCTTGCTCCATCAGCTCCCCGGTGCCTGCAGCCCCCAACCCCTCACCCTCCCCTGCTGCCCTGTCTCCTCCCCTTGCTCCAACAGCTCCCCGGTGCCTGCAGCCCCCAACCCCTCACCCTCCCCTGCTGCCCTGTCTCCTCCCCTTGCTCCATCAGCTCCCCGGTGCCTGCAGCCCCCAACCCCTCACCCTCCTCTGCTGCCCTGTCTCCTCCCCTTGCTCCAACAGCTCCCCGGTGCCTGCAGCCCCCAACCCCTCACCCTCCTCTGCTGCCCTGTCTCCTCCCCTTGCTCCATCAGCTCCCCGGTGCCTGCTGCCCCCAACCCCTCACCCTCCCCTGCTGCCCTGTCTCCTCCCCTTGCTCCATCAGCTCCCCGGTGCCTGCAGCCCCCAACCCCTCACCCTCCCCTGCTGCCCTGTCTCCTCCCCTTGCTCCATCAGCTCCCCGGTGCCTGCAGCCCCCAACCCCTCACCCTCCTCTGCTGCCCTGTCTCCTCCCCTTGCTCCAACAGCTCCCCGGTGCCTGCAGCCCCCAACCCCTCACCCTCCCCTGCTGCCCTGTCTCCTCCCCTTGCTCCAACAGCTCCCCGGTGCCTGCAGCCCCCAACCCCTCACCCTCCTCTGCTGCCCTGTCTCCTCCCCTTGCTCCATCAGCTCCCCGGTGCCTGCAGCCCCCAACCCCTCACCCTCCTCTGCTGCCCTGTCTCCTCCCCTCCTCACCCTCCCCTGCTGCCCTGTCTCCTCCGCTTGCTCCATCAGCTCCCCGGTGCCTGCTGCCCCCAACCCCTCACCCTCCTCTGCTGCCCTGTCTCCTCCCCTCCTCACCCTCCCCTGCTGCCCTGTCTCCTCCGCTTGCTCCATCAGCTCCCCGGTGCCTGCTGCCCCCAACCCCTCACCCTCCCCTGCTGCCCTGTCTCCTCCCCTTGCTCCATCAGCTCCCCGGTGCCTGCAGCCCCCCAACCCCTCACCCTCCTCTGCTGCCCTGTCTCCTCCCCTCCTCACCCTCCCCTGCTGCCCTGTCTCCTCCGCTTGCTCCATCAGCTCCCCGGTGCCTGCAGCCCCCAACCCCTCACCCTCCCCTGCTGCCCTGTCTCCTCCCCTTGCTCCATCAGCTCCCCAGTGCCTGCAGCCCCAACCCCTCACCCTCCCCTGCTGCCCTGTCTCCTCCCCTTGCTCCATCAGCTCCCCGGTGCCTGCAGCCCCCAACCCCTCACCCTCCTCTGCTGTCCTGTCTCCTCCCCTTGCTCCATCAGCTCCCCGGTGCCTGCTGCCCCCAACCCCTCACCCTCCCCTGCTGCCCTGTCTCCTCCCCTTGCTCCATCAGCTCCCCGGTGCCTGCAGCCCCCAACCCCTCACCCTCCCCTGCTGCCCTGTCTCCTCCCCTTGCTCCATCAGCTCCCCGGTGCCTGTAGCCCCCAACCCCTCACCCTCCTCTGCTGCCCTGTCTCCTCCCCTTGCTCCATCCGCTCCCCGGTGCCTGCAGCCCCCAACCCCTCACCCTCCTCTGCTGCCCTGTCTCCTCCCCTTGCTCCATCAGCTCCCCGGTGCCTGCTGCCCCCAACCCCTCACCCTCCTCTGCTGCCCTGTCTCCTCCCCTTGCTCCATCAGCTCCCCGGTGCCTGCAGCCCCCAACCCCTCACCCTCCCCTGCTGCCCTGTCTCCTCCCCTTGCTCCATCAGCTCCCCGGTGCCTGCAGCCCCCAACCCCTCACCCTCCTCTGCTGCCCTGTCTCCTCCCCTTGCTCCATCAGCTCCCCGGTGCCTGCAGCCCCCAACCCCTCACCCTCCTCTGCTGCCCTGTCTCCTCCCCTTGCTCCATCAGCTCCCCGGTGCCTGCAGCCCCCAACCCCTCACCCTCCTCTGCTGCCCTGTCTCCTCCCCTTGCTCCATCCGCTCCCCGGTGCCTGCTGCCCCCAACCCCTCACCCTCCTCTGCTTCCCTGTCTCCTCCCCTTGCTCCATCAGCTCCCCGGTGCCTGCAGCCCCCAACCCCTCACCCTCCTCTGCTGCCCTGTCTCCTCCCCTTGCTCCATCAGCTTCCCGGTGCCTGCTGCCCCCAACCCCTCACCCTCCCCTGCTGCCCTGTCTCCTCCCCTTGCTCCATCAGTTCCCCGGTGCCTGCAGCCCCCAACCCCTCACCCTCCTCTGCTGCCCTGTCTCCTCCCCTTGCTCCATCAGCTCCCCGGTGCCTGCAGCCCCCAACCCCTCACCCTCCTCTGCTGCCCTGACTCCTCCCCTTGCTCCATCGGCTCCCCGGTGCCTGCTGCCCCCAACCCCTCACCCTCCTCTGCTGCCCTGTCTCCTCCCCTTGCTCCATCAGCTCCCCGGTGCCTGCAGCCCCCAACCCCTCACCCTCCCCTGCTGCCCTGTCTCCTCCCCTTGCTCCATCAGCTCCCCGGTGCCTGCAGCCCCCAACCCCTCACCCTCCTCTGCTGCCCTGTCTCCTCCCCTTGCTCCATCAGCTCCCCGGTGCCTGCAGCCCCCAACCCCTCACCCTCCTCTGCTGCCCTGACTCCTCCCCTTGCTCCATCGGCTCCCCGGTGCCTGCTGCCCCCAACCCCTCACCCTCCTCTGCTGCCCTGTCTCCTCCCCTTGCTCCATCAGCTCCCCGGTGCCTGCAGCCCCCAACCCCTCACCCTCCCCTGCTGCCCTGTCTCCTCCCCTTGCTCCAACAGCTCCCCGGTGCCTGCAGCCCCCAACCCCTCACCCTCCCCTGCTGCCCTGTCTCCTCCCCTTGCTCCATCAGCTCCCCGGTGCCTGCTGCCCCCAACCCCTCACCCTCCTCTGCTGCCCTGTCTCCTCCCCTTGCTCCATCAGCTCCCCGGTGCCTGCAGCCCCCAACCCCTCACCCTCCTCTGCTGTCCTGTCTCCTCCCCTTGCTCCATCAGCTCCCCGGTGCCTGCAGCCCCCAACCCCTCACCCTCCCCTGCTGCCCTGTCTCCTCCCCTTGCTCCAACAGCTCCCCGGTGCCTGCAGCCCCCAACCCCTCACCCTCCCCTGCTGCCCTGTCTCCTCCCCTTGCTCCATCAGCTCCCCGGTGCCTGCTGCCCCCAACCCCTCACTCACCTCTGCTGCCCTGTCTCCTCCCCTTGCTCCATCAGCTCCCCGGTGCCTGCAGCCCCCAACCCCTCACCCTCCTCTGCTGCCCTGTCTCCTCCCCTTGCTCCATCAGCTCCCCGGTGCCTGCAGCCCCCAACCCCTCACCCTCCTCTGCTGCCCTGTCTCCTCCCCTTGCTCCAACAGCTCCCCGGTGCCTGCAGCCCCCAACCCCTCACCCTCCTCTGCTGCCCTGTCTCCTCCCCTTGCTCCATCAGCTCCCCGGTGCCTGCTGCCCCCAACCCCTCACCCTCCTCTGCTGCCCTGTCTCCTCCCCTTGCTCCATCAGCTCCCCGGTGCCTGCAGCCCCCAACCCCTCACCCTCCCCTGCTGCCCTGTCTCCTCCCCTTGCTCCAACAGCTCCCCGGTGCCTGCAGCCCCCAACCCCTCACCCTCCCCTGCTGCCCTGTCTCCTCCCCTTGCTCCATCAGCTCCCCGGTGCCTGCTGCCCCCAACCCCTCACCCTCCCCTGCTGCCCTGTCTCCTCCCCTTGCTCCATCCGCTCCCCGGTGCCTGCAGCCCCCAACCCCTCACCCTCCCCTGCTGCCCTGTCTCCTCCCCTTGCTCCATCGGCTCCCCGGTGCCTGCAGCCCCCAACCCCTCACCCTCCTCTGCTGCCCTGTCTCCTCCCCTTGCTCCATCAGCTCCCCGGTGCCTGCAGCCCCCAACCCCTCACCCTCCTCTGCTGCCCTGTCTCCTCCCCTTGCTCCATCAGCTCCCCGGTGCCTGCAGCCCCCAACCCCTCACCCTCCTCTGCTGTCCTGTCTCCTCCCCTTGCTCCATCAGCTCCCCGGTGCCTGCTGCCCCCAACCCCTCACCCTCCTCTGCTGCCCTGTCTCCTCCCCTGGCTCCATCAGCTCCCCGGTGCCTGCAGCCCCCAACCCCTCACCCTCCTCTGCTGCCCTGTCTCCTCCCCTTGCTCCATCAGCTCCCCGGTGCCTGCTGCCCCCAACCCCTCACCCTCCTCTGCTGCCCTGTCTCCTCCCCTTGCTCCATCAGCTCCCCGGTGCCTGCTGCCCCCAACCCCTCACCCTCCTCTGCTGCCCTGTCTCCTCCCCTGGCTCCATCAGCTCCCTGGTGCCTGCAGCTCCCAACCCCTCACCCTCCTCTGCTGTCCTGTCTCCTCCCCTTGCTCCATCAGCTCCCCGGTGCCTGTAGCCCCCAACCCCTCACCCTCCTCTGCTGTCCTGTCTCCTCCCCTGGCTCCATCAGCTCCCCGGTGCCTGTAGCCCCCAACCCCTCACCCTCCTCTGCTGCCCTGTCTCCTCCCCTTGCTCCATCAGCTCCCCGGTGCCTGCTGCCCCCAACCCCTCACCCTCCTCTGCTGTCCTGTCTCCTCCCCTTGCTCCATCAGCTCCCCGGTGCCTGCAGCCCCCAACCCCTCACCCTCCCCTGCTGCCCTGTCTCCTCCCCTTGCTCCATCAGCTCCCCGGTGCCTGCAGCCCCCAACCCCTCACCCTCCTCTGCTGCCCTGTCTCCTCCCCTTGCTCCATCGGCTCCCCGGTGCCTGCTGCCCCCAACCCCTCACCCTCCTCTGCTGCCCTGTCTCCTCCCCTGGCTCCATCAGCTCCCCGGTGCCTGCAGCCCCCAACCCCTCACCCTCCTCTGCTGCCCTGTCTCCTCCCCTTGCTCCATCAGCTCCCCGGTGCCTGCAGCCCCCAACTCCTCACCCTCCTCTGCTGCCCTGTCTCCTCCCCTTGCTCCATCAGCTCCCCGGTGCCTGCAGCCCCCAACCCCTCACCCTCCCCTGCTGCCCTGTCTCCTCCCCTTGCTCCAACAGCTCCCCGGTGCCTGCAGCCCCCAACCCCTCACCCTCCCCTGCTGCCCTGTCTCCTCCCTTTGCTCCATCAGCTCCCCGGTGCCTGCAGCCCCCAACCCCTCACCCTCCTCTGCTGCCCTGTCTCCTCCCCTTGCTCCATCAGCTCCCCGGTGCCTGCAGCCCCCAACCCCTCACCCTCCTCTGCTGCCCTGTCTCCTCCCCTTGCTCCATCAGCTCCCCGGTGCCTGCAGCCCCCAACTCCTCACCCTCCTCTGCTGCCCTGTCTCCTCCCCTTGCTCCATCAGCTCCCCGGTGCCTGCAGCCCCCAACCCCTCACCCTCCCCTGCTGCCCTGTCTCCTCCCCTTGCTCCAACAGCTCCCCGGTGCCTGCAGCCCCCAACCCCTCACCCTCCCCTGCTGCCCTGTCTCCTCCCTTTGCTCCATCAGCTCCCCGGTGCCTGCAGCCCCCAACCCCTCACCCTCCCCTGCTGTCCTGTCTCCTCCCTTTGCTCCATCAGCTCCCCGGTGCCTGCAGCCCCCAACCCCTCACCCTCCTCTGCTGCCCTGTCTCCTCCCCTTGCTCCATCAGCTCCCCGGTGCCTGCTGCCCCCAACCCCTCACCCTCCTCTGCTGCCCTGTCTCCTCCCCTTGCTCCATCAGCTCCCCGGTGCCTGCAGCCCCCAACCCCTCACCCTCCTCTGCTGCCCTGTCTCCTCCCCTTGCTCCATCAGCTCCCCGGTGCCTGCTGCCCCCAACCCCTCACCCTCCTCTGCTGCCCTGTCTCCTCCCCTTGCTCCATCAGCTCCCCGGTGCCTGCAGCCCCCAACCCCTCACCCTCCTCTGCTGCCCTGTCTCCTCCCCTTGCTCCATCAGCTCCCCGGTGCCTGCAGCTCCCAACCCCTCACCCTCCCCTGCTGCCCTGTCTCCTCCCCTTGCTCCATCAGCTCCCCAGTGCCTGCAGCCCCCAACCCCTCACCCTCCTCTGCTGCCCTGTCTCCTCCCCTTGCTCCATCAGCTCCCTGGTGCCTGCAGCCCCCAACCCCTCACCCTCCCCTGCTGCCCTGTCTCCTCCCCTTGCTCCATCAGCTCCCCGGTGCCTGCAGCTCCCAACCCCTCACTCACCTCTGCTGCCCTGTCTCCTCCCCTTGCTCCATCAGCTCCCCGGTGCCTGCAGCCCCCAACCCCTCACCCTCCCCTGCTGCCCTGTCTCCTCCCCTTGCTCCATCAGCTCCCCGGTGCCTGCAGCCCCCAACCCCTCACCCTCCTCTGCTGCCCTGTCTCCTCCCCTTGCTCCATCAGCTCCCCGGTGCCTGCTGCCCCCAACCCCTCACCCTCCTCTGCTGTCCTGTCTCCTCCCCTTGCTCCATCAGCTCCCCGGTGCCTGCAGCCCCCAACCCCTCACCCTCCCCTGCTGCCCTGTCTCCTCCGCTTGCTCCATCAGCTCCCCGGTGCCTGCAGCCCCCAACCCCTCACCCTCCTCTGCTGCCCTGTCTCCTCCCCTTGCTCCATCAGCTCCCCGGTGCCTGCAGCCCCCAACCCCTCACCCTCCTCTGCTGCTCTGTCTCCTCCCCTTGCTCCATCAGCTCCCCGGTGCCTGCTGCCCCCAACCCCTCACCCTCCCCTGCTGCCCTGTCTCCTCCCCTTGCTCCATCAGCTCCCCGGTGCCTGCAGCTCCCAACCCCTCACTCACCTCTGCTGTCCTGTCTCCTCCCCTTGCTCCATCAGCTCCCCGGTGCCTGCAGCCCCCAACCCCTCACCCTCCTCTGCTGCCCTGTCTCCTCCCCTTGCTCCATCGGCTCCCCGGTGCCTGCTGCCCCCAACCCCTCACCCTCCTCTGCTGCCCTGTCTCCTCCCCTGGCTCCATCAGCTCCCCGGTGCCTGCAGCCCCCAACCCCTCACCCTCCTCTGCTGCCCTGTCTCCTCCCCTTGCTCCATCAGCTCCCCGGTGCCTGCAGCCCCCAACCCCTCACCCTCCTCTGCTGCCCTGTCTCCTCCCCTTGCTCCATCAGCTCCCCGGTGCCTGCAGCCCCCAACCCCTCACCCTCCCCTGCTGCCCTGTCTCCTCCCCTTGCTCCAACAGCTCCCCGGTGCCTGCAGCCCCCAACCCCTCACCCTCCCCTGCTGCCCTGTCTCCTCCCCTTGCTCCATCAGCTCCCCGGTGCCTGCAGCCCCCAACCCCTCACCCTCCCCTGCTGCCCTGTCTCCTCCCCTTGCTCCATCGGCTCCCCGGTGCCTGCAGCCCCCAACCCCTCACCCTCCTCTGCTGCCCTGTCTCCTCCCCTTGCTCCAACAGCTCCCCGGTGCCTGCAGCCCCCAACCCCTCACCCTCCTCTGCTGCCCTGTCTCCTCCCCTTGCTCCATCAGCTCCCCGGTGCCTGCTGCCCCCAACCCCTCACCCTCCTCTGCTGCCCTGACTCCTCCCCTTGCTCCATCAGCTCCCCGGTGCCTGCAGCCCCCAGCCCCTCACCCTCCTCTGCTGCCCTGTCTCCTCCCCTGGCTCCATCAGCTCCCCGGTGCCTGCAGCCCCCAACCCCTCACCCTCCTCTGCTGCCCTGTCTCCTCCCCTTGCTCCATCAGCTCCCCGGTGCCTGCAGCCCCCAAACCCTCACCCTCCTCTGCTGTCCTGTCTCCTCCCCTTGCTCCATCAGCTCCCCGGTGCCTGCAGCCCCCAACCCCTCACCCTCCTCTGCTGCCCTGTCTCCTCCCCTTGCTCCATCAGCTCCCCGGTGCCTGCAGCTCCCAACCCCTCACCCTCCCCTGCTGCCCTGTCTCCTCCCCTTGCTCCATCAGCTCCCCAGTGCCTGCAGCCCCCAACCCCTCACCCTCCTCTGCTGCCCTGTCTCCTCCCCTTGCTCCATCAGCTCCCTGGTGCCTGCAGCCCCCAACCCCTCACCCTCCCCTGCTGCCCTGTCTCCTCCCCTTGCTCCATCAGCTCCCCGGTGCCTGCAGCTCCCAACCCCTCACTCACCTCTGCTGCCCTGTCTCCTCCCCTTGCTCCATCAGCTCCCCGGTGCCTGCAGCCCCCAACCCCTCACCCTCCCCTGCTGCCCTGTCTCCTCCCCTTGCTCCATCAGCTCCCCGGTGCCTGCAGCCCCCAACCCCTCACCCTCCTCTGCTGCCCTGTCTCCTCCCCTTGCTCCAACAGCTCCCCGGTGCCTGCAGCCCCCAACCCCTCACCCTCCTCTGCTGCCCTGTCTCCTCCCCTTGCTCCATCAGCTCCCCGGTGCCTGCTGCCCCCAACCCCTCACCCTCCCCTGCTGCCCTGTCTCCTCCCCTTGCTCCATCAGCTCCCCGGTGCCTGCAGCCCCCAACCCCTCACCCTCCTCTGCTGTCCTGTCTCCTCCCCTTGCTCCATCAGCTCCCCGGTGCCTGCAGCCCCCAACCCCTCACCCTCCTCTGCTGCCCTGTCTCCTCCCCTTGCTCCATCAGCTCCCCGGTGCCTGCAGCTCCCAACCCCTCACCCTCCCCTGCTGCCCTGTCTCCTCCCCTTGCTCCATCAGCTCCCCAGTGCCTGCAGCCCCCAACCCCTCACCCTCCTCTGCTGCCCTGTCTCCTCCCCTTGCTCCATCAGCTCCCCGGTGCCTGCTGCCCCCAACCCCTCACCCTCCCCTGCTGCCCTGTCTCCTCCCCTTGCTCCATCAGCTCCCCGGTGCCTGCAGCTCCCAACCCCTCACTCACCTCTGCTGCCCTGTCTCCTCCCCTTGCTCCATCAGCTCCCTGGTGCCTGCTGCCCCCAACCCCTCACCCTCCTCTGCTGTCCTGTCTCCTCCCCTTGCTCCATCAGCTCCCCGGTGCCTGCAGCCCCCAACCCCTCACTCACCTCTGCTGCCCTGTCTCCTCCCCTTGCTCCATCAGCTCCCCGGTGCCTGCAGCCCCCAACCCCTCACCCTCCTCTGCTGTCCTGTCTCCTCCCCTTGCTCCATCAGCTCCCCGGTGCCTGCAGCCCCCAACCCCTCACCCTCCTCTGCTGTCCTGTCTCCTCCCCTTGCTCCATCAGCTCCCCGGTGCCTGCAGCTCCCAACCCCTCACCCTCCCCTGCTGCCCTGTCTCCTCCCCTTGCTCCATCAGCTCCCCGGTGCCTGCTGCCCCAACCCCTCACCCTCCTCTGCTGCCCTGTCTCCTCCCCTTGCTCCATCAGCTCCCCGGTGCCTGCAGCCCCCAACCCCTCACCCTCCTCTGCTGCCCTGTCCCCTCCCCTTGCTCCATCTGCTCCCCGGTGCCTGCAGCCCCCAACCCCTCACCCTCCTCTGCTGCCCTGTCTCCTCCCCTTGCTCCATCAGCTCCCCGGTGCCTGCAGCCCCCAACCCCTCACCCTCCTCTGCTGCCCTGTCTCCTCCCCTTGCTCCATCAGTTCCCCGGTGCCTGCAGCCCCCAACCCCTCACCCTCCTCTGCTGCCCTGTCTCCTCCCCTTGCTCCATCAGCTCCCCGGTGCCTGCAGCCCCCAACCCCTCACCCTCCCCTGCTGCCCTGTCTCCTCCCCTTGCTCCATCAGCTCCCCGGTGCCTGCTGCCCCCAACCCCTCACCCTCCCCTGCTGCCCTGTCTCCTCCCCTGGCTCCATCAGCTCCCCGGTGCCTGCAGCCCCCAACCCCTCACCCTCCTCTGCTGCCCTGTCTCCTCCCCTTGCTCCATCAGCTCCCCGGTGCCTGCAGCCCCCAACCCCTCATCCTCCTCTGCTGCCCTGTCTCCTCCCCTTGCTCCATCAACTCCCCTGGTGCCTGCAGCTCCCAACCCCTCACCCTCCCCTGCTGCCCTGTCTCCTCCCCTTGCTCCATCAGCTCCCCGGTGCCTGCAGCCCCCAACCCCTCACCCTCCCCTGCTGCCCTGTCTCCTCCCCTTGCTCCATCAGCTCCCCGGTGCCTGCAGCTCCCAACCCCTCACTCACCTCTGCTGCCCTGTCTCTTCCCCTTGCTCCATCAGCTCCCCGGTGCCTGCAGCCCCCAACCCCTCACCCTCCTCTGCTGCCCTGTCTCTTCCCCTTGCTCCATCAGCTCCCCGGTGCCTGCAGCCCCCAACCCCTCACCCTCCTCTGCTGTCTTGACTCCTCCCCTTGCTCCATCAGCTCCCCGGTGCCCCAATGCCCTTCCCCCCTCCTCTCCCCACATCACCCTGTCCCCCTCCCACGGACACCTCCCCTCCTGCCCTTTTCCTCAGTGTCTGCACTTGGCCCCCTGGCATTTCTCTCTCCTCCATCCTGTCCCTTGGTGCCTCCCCCTTTCTTCTCCTGACCTGCCCCGTCCCCTCCACACAAGCCCCTTCCTCTTCCCCCCCTTTCCCCTGTTTTTCCCCCTCCCCTACCTTCTGCCTTCCACTTTGCGGGGCCGCGGGGCTGGAGTCTGCGATCAGGCCCTGCCGCCCCTCTGTCTGTCGAGGGGGCGTAGGCTGCTCTGGCGTCCGCTGCCCGTTCCTTCTGGGGCTGCGGAGTCTGGGCGTCCCTGGCACCCCTGTGATTCTCAGCGTGTTTGTCTCCTGCAGGTGATCAGGTCCATCAGCAGCATCCTGCTGCTCAGTCGTGCGCCTGGCCGACGGGGGATTTGGCGCCCTGGGCTTTGCTAACAGTGGGCGTGGGGGGCTATTGACGGGACCCACATCCCCATCCGTGCCCCAGGGCACCGGGCATCACTCGACACCAATGGGAAGAGACTCTCGGTGGTTCCGCAGGCCGTGACGGGCCACAGGGCCCATTTTACAGACCTCTAGGGCGGGCGCTGGGGGAAGGCGCACGCCGCACGTGTGTTCCTTCATTCGAGCGCATTCGGGAGGCTGCACGCTCCAACTTTCTTCTCCGTCTGCAGCAGCAGGGTGGGGCCGCGGAGATGCCCATCAGCCTGGTGGGAGGTGCAGCCCGTCCCCTGCAGCCCTACGCTGGCCACCTCAACACCTCCCGGGAGGTATTTAATGGCCGGCGGAGCGGGGCCCGCAGGGCGCTCCAGGGCACCGTCGGTCACTTGAAGGGGCGGGTCAGATGCCTGCTCCTCCCCCCGGACCTCGGGGAGCACAACACCCCACATGTGGTCGCTGCGGGCTGTGTCCCCACACCGCCTGCAAAGGGAACGGGGAGGCCGTCCTGCCGGGGGAGGTGGGCTGTTTAGGCAGGGTCTATGAGCAGCCATGCTCGGCTCCCATCCGCAGAGCCACCGGGGGCTGGGCACATCTGGGAGGCCCTGACACTCTCACCTGGGCTGCCCCGTACGGGAGCCTTCTGCGTCATCCCCCCGCCCCTCTGCCCCCTTCACCGATGACAAAATGAAGGGCACATCTGCTTTGGGAACACTCAGAGCTCTGCATTCACTGTGGGGGGCCACAGAACTGGGGAGAGCCTGGGAGGGGGGGAAGCGAGAGGGGACTGGGGGGTGAGAACCTCCATGGAGGGAGGAGGGAGCCGGAAGGGGGACTTGCTACCTGCCAGCCCTGTGCTCTTGGGGGGCCAGGCAGTGACACTCGGGGAAACCATCCCCCTCCCCCAGCCGCTGCTGGAACCAAAGACAAAGCAGGGAACAGGCCGGGGAGACCCAGCTGAGCCCTCCAGACAAGGGCGATGGGGCTGAGACACACCCCAGACTCAGCTGCACTGGGATGGAGCAGAGAGACCTCCCCACTAGCAGACAGCGCGGAGACCAGCTCTTCCGGAGCAGGGACCGCACTGAACTCTGGGATAGCGAAAGGGGAGAAGCACGGCATGATGGGAAATCTCTGCTCCAGGGGCTAATGAACCCAGGCCGGCTCCCCCCCAAACGAGCCGTTATCAGACCAGCTCTAGATTGGATCCTATTGGCCCCCCAGCACTGAGCCTGCCCCGCTGCGTTGTGAGCTCCTTCCTGGGGCACCCCCCAGCCGGGCGTGACCAGACTCAGGTGTGTCACCTCCGTATGCCCAGGGACAAACCCAGTGTCCCCCTCTCCCTGCAAAAACACCCCCCCTTGCCCAGGGAAACCGGTTCTGGTGCCAGGATGTGAACCCTGCATCAGATCCATTGAGACTCCATCCTCCCCTGCCTGATCGTCTGGGGGCTCCCTCCAGACCCCCGGCTCCCATCACCCCCTGGGAACCCCGACCAGTGCAAGGTCTGCAGAGGGGTGAGATCTCTCCCGCCCCACCTCTCTCTAGGCCTCCTGACCCTGACTGGTGTTACCAGGTCTGTGGGTCGCCGTCTCGAATGTCATTAGATTTCGTATTGTCACTCTTGGATCTCTCCCGGCCTCATCTCTCTCTAGGCCTCCTGACCCTGACTGGTGTTACCAGGTCTTTGGGTCGCCGGCTCGAATGTCATTAGATTTCGTATTGTCACTCTTGGATCTCTCCCGGCCGCACCTCTCTCTAGGCCCCGTGACCCCGCCTGATGGAACCAGTTCTATGGGCTGCAGGCTCTGAATATTTTTCATCGGATTTAATATTATCACAAAATATTGTGTGTGTGTTTGGCTCCCCGTCCGCAGATCCACTCACTGCCCCGACGCCAGGAACTGTCCTGGTTACGCTGGTGGCTTCGCTCTCTTTTCCTTTCTCTCTCGCTCTCACTTCCTCAGGGGAGGTTCTGGCTTCCACACTCGCTCCCCAGGAATGCTCCTTGTGCCCCAGCTGAAGATCCCTGCGGTGCCCAAACACCCCAGGGGGTTGCTCTTCCCGTGGGTTACCCTCAGGACGACTGTGGGGTGGGAGTGGGGATCGGCAAGTGCTGAACCCGGGGGCAGGGGAGGACGGCAGTTGAAGGTGCTGTGAAAGCAGCCCATGGAGTCCAAGGGCGCCTGAGCTTGGCAAAGGGCCACGCAGGGAGAGGCAGGGACGCTTTGTACAATCATGCAAGTGGTGCATGCCAGCGCCAGACTCCTCCAAGAAGTCCTGCAGTCAGCTCGTCGTGGGACGTTATCTCTGATCAGAAGAACAACCCCACCCAGCCAGGGAACCACCAGCTAAGCACAGTTTGGAAACATCCTAAGTAAGAGGACGCGCCTACCAGGTACCCCACCCAACACGTGATCCACTGGCGCAGCGACCAATCTGGCTCTGTTATACAATGAGCTCAGGATACCTCTATTCTGCAGGTTTCTTCCCGAAGACGCTTTTCCGGAAGGTAATTCCAAAGAGACTTCTTCCGGAAGAGCGCGTCTTGGCAGGGATAGTGCATCACAAGCGAGCCTCCGCGCGGATTGGAGGCTCTCTTGCATAGAAGGTCCCTGGAACGTCTTCAGCCAGGGAATTCGCTCACCAGTGCAACGATGCAGAGTTAGCTCACCAGTTGTTTCTGGGTGCTGTTGCCACAAGCTGGCTGAGAGACACACTTAAAGGGATCCCAGGGTATGTCTACACTACAAAGTTAGTTCGAACTAACGGACGTTAGTTCGAACTAACTTTAATAGGTGCTACACTAGCGCTCCGTTAGTTCGAATTTGAATCGAACTAGCGGAGCGCTTAGTTCGAACTAGGTAAACCTCATTTTACGAGGACTAACGCCTAGTTCGAACTAGCTAGTTCGAACTAAGGGCTGTGTAGCCCTTTAGTTCGAACTAGTGGGAGGCTAGCCCTCCCAGGTTTCCCTGGTGGCCACTCTGGCCAACACCAGGGAAACTCTATGCCCCCCTCCCGGCCCCGGACCCCTTAAAGGGGCACGGGCTGGCTACGGTGCCCGTGCCAGGTGCAAGCCTGCCAGCACCCAGCTAGCAGACCCTGCACCTGGCACGGCACAGAGCCACCCACCCGATGCCCCCCAGCTCACCCCCTCTTGCCGGGACCAGGCTGGCGGCTCCCGGGAGCTTCCCCTGGACTGCAAGAGGCGGGCACCTTCCTGGGCTAGTGCGGACATCGTGGACCTCGTCCACGATCTCCGCACTAGGCACAGGAAAGTGGCCGTCTAGGGCAGGAGAGCTGCCAGCCTGGCCACCCAGGACCAGGTGTGCATGAAAATCAAGGGGGTCCACTGAGACCCCCGACACTGAGCCCTGAGCTTACAATGGCCGTCCTGGGTCAGACCAAAGGTCCATCTAGCCCAGTAGCCTGTCTGCCAACAGCGGCCAACCCTAGAGACCCTGGAGGGGATGGACCGAAGACAATGACCAAGCCATTTGTCTCGTGCCATCCCTCTCCAGCCTTCCACAAACTTTGGGCAGGGACTCCACTCCTACCCTCTGGCTAATAGGACTCCATGGACCCAACCTCCATCACTTTATCTCACTTCCCTTTAAACTCTGTTCTAGTTGTAGCCTTCACAGCCTCCTGCAGCAAGGAGTTCCACAGGTTAACTATTTGCTTTGTCAAGAAGAACAACAACTTTCTCTTACTAGTTTCAAGCCTGCTACCCATTCCTTTCCTTTCGTGGCCTCTAGTCCTTCTTTATGGGAACTCAGGAAGAACTTTTCTGAATGCACCCTCTCCACCCAACCCCTGCTTTTAGAGACCTCTATCCTGTCCCCCCTCCGTCTCCTCTTTTCTAAGCTGAAAAGTCCCAGTCTCTGTAGCCTCTCTTCATCTGGGACCTGTTCCCAACCCCTGATCATTGTAGTTGCCCTCCCGTCTCCCAGCCTCTCTCTTCCCCTCTCCCACCTCCTTTTCCCAGTCTCCCCCAGTTTTGTTCAATAAAGAGAGTTTCTATTTTTGAACACAATTGTCCTTTATTTTGTACATCAATAAGAAGGGGGGCTAGGGAAGGGTAAGTGGAAGGAGGTGAGGGAGGAATGGGGTACGTGCCCCCGATGGGGAGGACTGGGCTGGCTCTGCGGTCTTCTGGGGGTGGAAGCTCTCCTGCAGCCCCGCAATTGCCCCCTCTCCCCAGATGGCAGCCTGCGGCAAGTGCAGCCGGGCTGATGGCCGAGTGGTGTGATGTGCCCAGTGTGGGCACTCAGGGCACTCCAAGCCAGAACTTCTTTGCAAGCGGGGCACCCCTTAGAACTGTGTGTCCGGGGTGGGGGTCGGGACCCTTTAAGCGCAGCCCTCGGCTAGCCTGAGAC
This sequence comes from Pelodiscus sinensis, assembly GCF_049634645.1. NCBI lineage: Eukaryota > Metazoa > Chordata > Testudines > Trionychidae > Pelodiscus > Pelodiscus sinensis. The sequence goes on along the minus strand of NC_134740.1, from coordinate 14,735,012 downwards.
AGCATCTCCACGCTCTAAGTCCTCCTCTGATGCCCTGCCGGCACTGCTTCCGGCCATCCTTAAGCCCTGTTCAGAGTCCACTCAATGTGGACTTACTAGTTCGAACTAGCAAAACGCTAGTTCGAACTAGTTTTTAGTTCTAGATGCGTTAGTTCGAACTAGCTTAGTTCGAATTAACTAATTCGAACTAAGTTAGTTCGAACTAGCGCTGTAGTGTAGACGTACCCCCCGGGTGCTCCCGGGCTGCCTCCCGGTGCCGTGTGGTGCACACGGGTGCTGCATGCGGTTCCATGTGCACAGACGGCAGCACAATGTCCAGGCTTTGCTCATCCCCTGGATTACCCGCAGAAGGACTGTGGGGTGAGAGTGGGGAGGGGGAGGTACTGAGCCTGGGGGCACGTGAAGATGGCAGCTGGCAGTGTCGTCAAACCAGTCCACAGAGTCCAAATGCACAGGAGGGGTGTCATCATCAGGAGTGCTGACCAGCACCCAGAGACTAAGGGGTTCACTCATGTCCCTAGCCCAGGTGTCGGGTGGTCAGCCAATAGCAGTGCAGGTAGGAATTTCAAGCTGGGAAAGGGGTTTTCTCTCTCTCCCTTGTCTGAGATCAGAGCAGTTTCTCCCGGGGATCAAGGGAGGTGGGAGGCGCGTCTCTCTCCATGCACGGACTTCTTGAAACGTGTGAGCAGGGAAAGTTCACCTCGTCCCTCAGGGTTTGTTGTTTTCCTTGTCTGGGCATTTGGAAATCATGTCTGAGCTGGCTAGTTGGTTTTTCTCTTTTGTAACTGAGTCTTCAGCCCAGGGACTTTTCCTAAGTCTCAAATGGTGTCAAGTATCAGAGGGGTCGCCGTGTTAGTCTGAATCTGCAAAAGCGGCGAGGAGTCCTGTGGCACCTTAGAGACTAACCGAAGTGTAGGAGCATAAGCTTCCGTGGGCAAAGACCCACTTCGTCAGATGCATGTAGTGGAAATGTCCAGAGGCAAGTATAAATATGCAGGCCAGAATCAGGCTGGAGGTGACGAGGTGGATCCAATCAGGGAGGAAGAGGCCCACTTCTCGTAGCTGATCTGGGGGTGTGAACACCAAAAGAGGAGAAGCTGCTTTTGTACTTGGCTAGCCATTCACAGTCTTGGTTTAATCCTGAGTTGATGGTGTCAAACGTGAAGATGAACTGTAGCTCAGCAGTTTCTCTTTGAAGTCTGGTCCTGAAGGTTTTCTGCTGCCGGATGGCTACTTTTAGATCTGCAATTGTGTGTCCAGGGAGATTGAAGTGTTCCCCTACAGGTTTTTGTATGTTGCCATCCTAATATCTGATTTGTGTCCATTGATTCTTTTACGCAGGGACTGTCCAGTTTGGCCGATGTTTATAGCAGTGGGGCATTGTTGGCACATGATGGCGTATACTACGTTAGTAGATGTGCAGGAGAATGCACCAGTGACGGTATGGCTGATCTGGTTCGGTCCTGTGATGGTGTGGCTGGTGTATAAATGTGATATCAATGGTGGCTCTTTCCATCTAGCCAATTTACTGTGCTTGCAACTGTGCTTTTGTTTTGGTAAGAAATGATTGTTTCTTTTTTGTAATTAGCCTGCACTGGTTGAGTCTTGTGTCCTGGAAGGTCCGTCTGCGTGTGGCTGGAAGCCTCTGACTGAGAGGTCGGCTGCCGGAGATTGCAGCTCGTTTTTCTCTTCTCCTTTTCAAGCTGTTTTGGGGGAAAAGGGTTTGGGAGGTCCCTGGGGTGAGTTCAAGTGTTACCCCATTTGTGTGTGTTTGTTATTTGAGGTTCAAAGCACTTGACGGTGGCAGCGAGCCCCCCAAAATCCGGGTATTAGGGTTTGGGGGAAGTGTTTGTAGCAGAGCCTCTAGAAGAAAGGTTTTGGGGTGCTCTCGTGGGCCCCCAACTTCTGCTTTCGTCATGCCAGAGCGGGGAAAAGCCTTGAGAAGGGCGCAGAGCGGCCGTGCTGTTACACCAGCCCATGGAGCCCAAAGGCACCTGAGGGCACAGCGGGGCACTGCTGTGAAACCAGGCTGCTGGACCAGGGACGTCCTAGGGTCAGCGTGTGCGTGCGGGTGAACCGGTCCCCTCCGTTGTGCTCTGGCAGTGGGTGAGTGCCCTGTCAGCTGATGGTCAGGGCAGTGTGTGCGTGTGTGTTACACCCAAGTCTTCAACTGCTGAGACGCAAGGTCTCGTCGCAGTGGGCAGCCTAGGAGGCTGGAGGGCGCCCCGAAAAAGGGTTTAACGTCTGTGACTTTACTGCTAGGACCGGGGTCCCGTCGCAGAGGGCAGCCAACAGGCTCTCAGACGCCCCGAGTTTATAGGAAGAGCTTATTACACCTCAGATTTTAGCTGCTAGGATACAGGATCCCTTCGCAGCGGGTAGTCTGGGAAAGACTGAGAGATGCCCCAACGGATCTGTCACCTGGGAGTGACATGATCCAAACGCCCAAGCTCTTCCTATACCTGTCCCTCATGACCGGCTGAGGTTCTTTTAAATTGTGCTTGGTTCTGGTACAGCAACTGAAGGAGTCAGGTTAAAACTTAAACAGTTACAGGTTTATTGTTACAGGGTAAACTTAGCTGTTAAATGCTACTACTGTGTTACAGATAACACAGCCACTACAAAGGACAGGACAGAAATTACACTAATAAGTCACTTACAGGTACCATGAAACCCTTTGGTTCTCTGAGCTCTTATTAAATGCATGCAAAATAGACACCTAGCAGGTATAATTCTCACCCCTGCGTTCCAGACTTGGCGTGGCCAGCGTCTTTCTCTCAATCCCTTGGGAAGAAGTAGGACGAGGTTGGGCGTCCCACAGACCTTGGGAGACAATCAATACCTGCCAGCAAGTGTAGATGATTGGAGCTCCAATGGGGTGGGCTACTGAACACCTCTTTATACCCATTGGGTCACGTAGGCTTCTTCCTGGTCTCAAGTGACCAATTAGGAAAAATGGCTTTGAACACCAAGTTTCCCACGAAGGGTGCAAAGCAGAATTCACACCTGGGAAAATGCAGACAATGGGCACCTCTGGTATGTGAGGGGCGAAGATTCCTCTCCTGGGACAGTGCAGGCGTGTCAATTACTGGTACTAGCCATCAGGGCGACGGGAGGCCCCGGGTCGTCAGCTAGCCCATTTACTGTCTGGTTTCTGTTTATGGTAGAGTCAGGGACAGGCAGCCCACCTGCGTTCCCAGGGCATCAAAGGCTGACGGCCTTTCTCTTGCTCCCTGGGGCAGTGGGGGCAGAAAACAAGATGGGGTTCATGTCTGGCTACATGCCCGGGTGTGTCTGAGGGGGAAGATCCCGCCCTGAGGATCATCGCTCCGGCAGGAGAGCCCCACAGGGGAGGTGGGGAATTGGCAGGAGGGAGGATTCAACCAAACCCACAACATCACCTTGTCAGGCCTGCTCTGGCCTTGTCGAAAGCCCGGCTCTGTGACCCGGCAACCCCCCGACATGACTCACGTCTGGGGCGTGTCGCACGCGGGCCAAGCAGGGGAGCGTGGACAGGCAGGGATGCTTTGCACAATCGTGCCAATGGTGCATGCTGCTGCCAGACTCCTCCACAAAGACGTGGAGTCACCTGGGACCGGAATGTTCTCTCTCTGATCAGATAAACAACGCCTCACCCAGCCAGGAAACTGCCACCCAGGCACAGAGTTTGGCAAGAGGCAGAGTAGCAGGATGTCTTCCAAGGATGGGCGACCAGGCACCTCTCCCCACATGTGATCCACTGGGAAAACAAACAAGTCTGGCTTTGCTATGCAATAGACTGCAGGCTTCCTTCCGAAAAATGTTTTCCAGACGAGACCTTCCAGAGAAACGTCTCCCGGAGGAGGGCGTCCGCCCGGCCAAAGCGCACCCACCAAGCGACCTGCTTCTTTGCAAGAGAGCGTGCGCACTGATTGGACGCTCTCCCAGATAAAAGGCCATGGGAACCAGTTCCGCCAGGGCTTAGGTCACCGGTTGCTTCCGAGGGCTGGTGCCGGAGCCGTGCAGAGACACGCGCTTAAAGGGCCCCCGGACAGCCGCTTCTCTGCTGCTCCTGCCTGCTCCCTGCCTCTGCGAGGGAGAGCCAAGCTCCTGCAGTGCCGGGCCTGGTCACCCAGCTTTTGGATGCCTCAGCTTTGTTCTCCGTGCCACGGAGCCGGAGCTGCCCCTGGGCATGAGCTGGCTCCACACGGCCATGCACTTTGTGCTGGCTGCCTTCCTGGCCGTGGAGGTGAGGCCCTCTGGGGCTGCAGACCCTGCAGTGGGGGGAAAGGGGGACCCATGGAAACAGGGGTTGGAGGAAGTCCTGCTGTGCAGGGTCATCTGCCTGGCAGACCTGGACCCAATTGTCACTGGATTTGCCGCCTTGTGGTTCCCCACCTGCAGTGGCGCCATCGATGGAACCCACAGCCCCGTCCGCGCACCACAACATGGAGCGGCCCAGGATATTAACAGGAAGGGCTCCTTCTCCGTGGTGCTGCAGGCCTGGGTCGACCACCGTGGACAGTTCAGGGACCCTTTTGTGGGGTGGTGGGGCAGGGCGCACGAGGCCCGTGGATTTCACAGCTCCAGCCTCTACGGGAAGTGGGAGGCTGGAACATTCTTCCCCCACCGTGACTTTGTGATTGTGGACGTGCAGATGTCACTGAGCATCCTGGGGGCACAGGCTACCCCCCCCCCCCCCCATACTGTGGCTGGTGAAGCCGTACACCAGCCAGGACGGATCAATGTAATTCCCACCTCAGCTGGGCCCGCATGCAGGTGGAGCGTGACTTCAGCCGCCTCCAGACACGATTCAGGTGCCTGCTGACCTGCCTCAACATTGGTGTCAGCGTGTTGTGTCCTTCACCACGTTGCGGAGAGGAAGGGGGAGGCCTTCCTGGGGGTTTACATCCGGGAGGCCCTGAGGGAGAGTTTGTCTCAGGACCCCAGTAACTTTCCCCAGGGCCTCCCTCCTCCGGGCCTGGGCCTTGCTCCACGATCCTTTTCCCACCGCAGCCCCTCCCTTCCCTGAACACTCAGTAAACACCTGTTGTGATTTCAACACAATGAACTTTGTGTTTTTCTTTCAGTAAATAAACTGGGGAGGAGGAGGAGTGAGAGCCTGGAGGGGGGACGGAGAAGGGGGCTCAGGGCTGGGGGGTGGCTGGAAGTGCCACCTTGGGTGGCGAATTTGGGGTTGGGCAGGGATGGGACCACAGGGTGGGTGGGTAGGAGGGGGACAGGGTAGGGGGAGGGGGCATAGGCATAGCAAGGGGACAGATAATAGGTGTAGCAGGGGAGGGAGCAGAGGCATCACTTGAGGGGCAGGGTGAGGGGGAATAGGCAGAGCAGGGGGGCAGCAGGCTGGGGGGCAGGAGCCGGTCCCACATGAGGGTCTGTCACTCGGCGTCCTCCTGGACCTAATGCGCCAATTTCGGCTGCGTGTCGCGCAGGACACCCACATGCTGCCCCGTCAGGTTCTCCTGGATCCTGGCCCGCTGCCGGGTCCCCTGGGCTCTGGGGGGTGGGGCGGTGGTGCAGCTCGCCCCTCTGCCACAGCTGGTCCGGCTGTGGAGAGCACACGAGAGGGAGAGGGTTTCGGTCATCCCTGGGAACACCCTCCCGGAGGCCGTGCCCTCCTCTGTGAGCAGCAAGCAACAGTCCTCGGGCCAGAGGGGCAGCTCCCAGGAGCAAGGCCACGTGTGGCCAGCACAGCAGTCCCTGCCTCACAGGGGCCCTCAGGTGCCCAGGGGACCGTGTTTCCTCCACTACCACCCCCGTCCTATGGGCGAGCCGGCATGGGAAGCGGCCACAGGGGGACCCCATGGGCAGCAGAGGGGCCCGCACACACACCTGTGCCCGGCAGCGCTGTCCGTGGGAGCGGGTGGTGCCTCGTGTAGGCAGCCATGCCCATGTGCTGTGTGCGGCACTCCTCCGTCTGTGCCCTTCCGCCCAGCCCCCCTCCAGCAGTGACTGGTGGTCGGAGGGCCCCCCCCATGTGCATGGCCTCCCCTGAGCCAGTGAGCAGGATCCTGGGGGTGCCCCCCATCCTGAGGCCGCGTGGCGCAGACTGGCGCTGCACACGGTTCCACCTGCACCGACGGCAGCCCGATGTCCAGGGCGAGCGACGATCACACCCCATCCCCGCTGCGCCCGCCTCCCCGCCCTGTGTGTGTGGAGAACTGAGCATCGTCGCTCCCCACCCCCAGAGGATGCCTGCAGCACGTCTAGGCCCTGGGGTACCCGCCTGAGGATCAGGGTGACCGGCCAGGCGTGGCGGGCGAGGCGTGGGAGGGGAAATCCAGGAAGCCAGAAGAACTGGGTCAGCCGCTCTTCCTGGTCTCCTCTGATGCCAAGCTGCAGCCCAGCAGGTTGGGCCTGGCCAGGGAGCCGGCAGGACACGGGCTCCCCCGGCACAGAGAATCATAGAACACTAGGACTGGAAGGGACCTCGAGAGTCATCGAGTCCAGCCCCCGCCCTCACGGCAGGACCCAGCACCATCTAGACCATCCCTGATAGACGTTTATCCAACCTGCTCTTCAGTATCTCCAGGGATGGGGATTCCACAACCCCCTGGGCAATTTATTCCAGTGTTTGACCCCCCGACAGGCAGGAAGTTTTTCCAAATGTCCAACCTGAACCTCCCTTACTGCAGTTTAAGCCCATTGCTGCTTGTTCTATCCCCAGAGGCCAAGGAGAACAAGTTTTCTCCCTCCTCCTTGTGACACCCTGTTAGATACCTGAAAACCACTTCATGTCCCCCCTCAATCTTCTCCTTTCCAAAATGAACAAACCCAATTCTTTCAGCCTTCCCTCACGGCTCGTGTTTTCTAGACCTTGAATCATTCTCATTGCTCTTCTCTGGGCCCTCTCCAATTTCTCCACATCTTTCCTGAAATGTGGTGCCCAGAACTGGACACAATCCTCCAACTGAGGCCTAACCAGCGCAGAGCAGAGTGGAAGAACGACTCCTCGTGTCTTGCTCACAACACGCCTGTCCATGCCGCCCAGAATCATGGTTACTTTTTTTGCAACAGCATCACACGTCTGACTCATATTCCCTCATCTCAGGGCGCGCCCAGGAATGGCAGAGTAGTGCGGGTAGCAGTGGCAGGCACAGACTTCACCCCTGGGGAACTGCCTCGGTGCCAGCCTGCCAGGACCCTGGGAACTTCCCGAGGCCGGCGGCCTGGTCCGACATCCAGGCCTCTTTGTCTCCACTGCTGGTTTGGCCTGTGCTAGCCCTGCTCTTGCGGTGTCGTGTGTGTACGCCGAGGACACTCCCCGACCCCGTCCAAATCCTGGAAACTCGCAGTTCTCCTGTGCCCCTCACGCCCGACCCGCAGCCCCCTGCCAGCCCAGCCCTGCCCCCCCCCATCCCCACAGCCTCATCTGTCCCTTTGCAAAGGATTCCCAGAATTCCGTTGGCTTTCCGGCCGGCCGCTGCCCCCTGCACCGAAGCTTTCCCGGACCGACCCACCGCCAGCCCAAAGTCGCTCTGTACGTGTGCGGGGCAGGAAACGTGCGCAGGTACCCGCCCCACGTTCTGCCTGGGGTTTGTCCCGAAGAAGCTCTAAGGGGCTGGGACGGGGCGGCCCTGAGGTACGTGGGGTGGGGTGGGTCAGACGTCACATGGGACACTGTCCTCCTCCAGCAATTGCCCCAGGAACCTCCCTGCACCGTGCTGGGGACCCCCCATAGTTAGTGCTTTTGGCCACGCTAGGGGCTCGGACTCTGCTGGGCCCGTTCAGTGCTGCTCTGGTACACGATGGCACCTTGCCCGCAGAGGAGACAGACGGGTACTCCGTGGCTTCGTGCCAAAAGGAGCTGGGGGTGGAGTGGTCAACTCCGTGTGGTGAGGCGCCAGCGCAGAGCCTACGTCGCGACTACAGTCCCCCTTGGACAGAGGAACGGAAACCAAGGGCTTGGGAGTTGCAAACGAAGCGCTGATTTACAAGCCTCCCCCTTCACTTGCATCCTCGCACCGAGCGCGTTTTCGGAAGAGCTATTTTCCCCAAAAAGCGTTCTGGACGGGGTGCTTTAGAAACCCCCTTTTGTGAAAGATCCCCCGGAGCCCGATGTGTTCAGGGGAACGGGGTCTTTGGAAAAAGGGTGCGTGTCTCTCCGGACGCGCCTTGTCCACAACGCTTCCCCCCCGACAATATCTCGTCTGAAAAAGCGCTCGGCCGCGGGTCTGCAAACGAAGCGGGAGATTTGTAACTCAGCGCTTCACGTGCAGTTTCGAAATCCTTCATTTCCATTCCTCCGTCCAAAGGGGACGGGTCCGGGCGTGGCCTGAGGAGAACAACGGGCTTCCCTCCGCACGGGCGAGGTGATAAAAGTCTCCTGGAGCTGCCTCCATTTCGTCTTCGCTCCTGCCCTCAGCTCCCCAAGCGCCTTTGCTAAGGACAGGGGCCCGGACGGATTCGCTGACCCACCTGACACAGGACGCGCCCCAGAGACTTTTAAACTGGCTCTCGTCCCATCTTTGCTAAGGGCCTGCCCCAGGAAGTTGGGGATTGCTGTGTGTGGTGCCCTCTAACAGCTGGGATTTGTCCTTCCCAGACACGGCGTGCGGTCCGCCTGCCTCTTTGGGCATGGCTCCCAGGTCTGGCCCCTGGCTAGATCAGACCAACCCACTGTCCCTGCTCACAGGCTGGTTACTTCCTCCCGGAGCCCTCCTTCCCCGCAGGCTTTATGCAGCGCGGGGCGCACAGAGAAGGGCCGGCAGGGCCCAGAGTTCAAACTGCTGACGGGAAACCCTGAGACACAGGAACCAGAACACGGGGGCTGTTGGGGAGAGTCCAGATTTATTCAGAATTCACAGCTCCAGCAGCGTGGGACCAGGGGCTGCTGCTTAACTCAAGGGCAAAGTCTGGGATGGACCTTAGCTTGGAGCACCCAGGAAATGACATGGGGCAGCCGAGGGTGGGCGGGGAAGGGGCGGCTATACTGTATAATGGGCACTAGGGGGCAGCAGAGAGTGGGGAGGGAAGGGGCGGCTATACTGTATAATGGGCACTAGGGGGCAGCAGAGGGTGGGCGGGGAAGGGGCGGCTATACTGTATAATGGGCACTAGGGGGCAGCAGAGAGTGGGGAGGGAAGGGGCGGCTATACTGTATAATGGGCACTAGGGGGCAGCAGAGGGTGGGCGGGGAAGGGGCGGCTATACTGTATAATGGGCACTAGGGGGCAGCAGAGGGTGGGCGGGGAAGGGGCGGCTATACTGTATAATGGGCACTAGGGGGCAGCAGAGGGTGGGCGGGGAAGGGGCGGCTATACTGTATAATGGGCACTAGGGGGCAGCAGAGGGTGGGCGGGGAAGGGGCGGCTATACTGTATAATGGGCACTAGGGGGCAGGAGAGGGTGGGCGGGGAAGGGGCGGCTATACTGTATAATGGGCACTAGGGGGCAGCAGAGGGTGGGCGGGGAAGGGGCGGCTATACTGTATAATGGGCACTAGGGGGCAGCAGAGGGTGGGGTGCGGAAGGGGCGGCTATACTGTATAATGGGCACTAGGGGGCAGCAGAGGGTGGGGGGGGGAAGGGGCGGCTATACTGTATAATGGGCACTAGGGGGCAGCAGAGGGTGGGTGGGGAAGGGGCGGCTATACTGTATAATAGGCACTAGGGGGCAGCAGAGGGTGGGTGGGGAAGGGGCGGCTATACTGTATAATGGGCACTAGGGGGCAGCAGAGGGTGGGCGGGGAAGGGGCGGCTATACTGTATAATGGGCACTAGGGGGCAGCAGAGGGTGGGCGGGGAAGGGGCGGCTATACTGTATAATGGGCACTAGGGGGCAGCAGAGGGTGGGCGGGGAAGGGGCGGCTATACTGTATAATGGGCACTAGGGGGCAGCAGAGGGTGGGCGGGGAAGGGGCGGCTATACTGTATAATGGGCACTAGGGGGCAGCAGAGGGTGGGCGGGGAAGGGGCGGCTATACTGTATAATGGGCACTAGGGGGCAGCAGAGGGTGGGTGGGGGAGGGGCGGCTATAGTGTATAATGGGCACTAGGGGGCAGCAGAGGGTGGGGGGGGGAAGGGGCGGCTATACTGTATAATGGGCACTAGGGGGCAGCAGAGGGTGGGTGGGGAAGGGGCGGCTATACTGTATAATAGGCACTAGGGGGCAGCAGAGGGTGGGTGGGGAAGGGGCGGCTATACTGTATAATGGGCACTAGGGGGCAGCAGAGGGTGGGCGGGGAAGGGGCGGCTATACTGTATAATGGGCACTAGGGGGCAGCAGAGGGTGGGCGGGGAAGGGGCGGCTATACTGTATAATGGGCACTAGGGGGCAGCAGAGGGTGGGCGGGGAAGGGGCGGCTATACTGTATAATGGGCACTAGGGGGCAGCAGAGGGTGGGCGGGGAAGGGACGGCTATACTGTATAATGGGCACTAGGGGGCAGCAGAGGGTGGGGTGCCGCCCCCTGTACCTGGCCCCTGCTCAGAGGTAGGTGAGGCGTCCCCGGTGGCCGGCTGGGGGGAGCGGACTAGGGTACGGGCATGAGGTCAGGCTGCACGTGTTTGATGTAGAGCGCCGGGAGCCCCTTCCAGCAGGAGAGGACGATTTTCTGTTTGTCCTTGAGGCCGGTGTAGGAGAGGGTGAAGTGGTTGTAGATGCAGACGATGATGTCGAAGGGGTTCTTGCTCTCGTAGCGGTAGGGCCCCTTGGCCAGCCCCTCCGTGCTGCAGACCTTGTTGATATCCTCGGGCTTCGCGATGATGAAGGTGTTGGAGAGGCGGCCGTACAGCGCCCGCCTCCACATCATCTTGCTGCAGTAGGCGTTGATGCTGGCGACGTTCAGGATGGGAGAAGAGTCCACGTGGCGCTTGCGGAACAGGTCGTTCAGCGGGTTCCAGTTCTGCCCCGCGCTCAGGGCCAGGCTGGCGGCCAGCAGCAGCAGGAGGGGCAGCAGGGAGGCCGGGCGGGGGCCGTGCAGAGCCATGGCTGGGGCGGGCTGCGGGGGCACGAAGGGAAGAGGCATGGAGTCAGTGTGGGGCGGGCAAAGGGGGCAGGTGCTTAGGAGTCCCGGGATTTCATAGGCCCCAGGGTGGGGCCACCAATGCTGCTGAAGGAGGCTGGGGGGGGGGGGAGCAGCAGCATAGGGATTGAGGATAATCGGAAAATCAGGGCGCACACACACAGACAGAGACACACACACACAGACACACACACACACACGCACATACACACACACGCACAGACACACACACACACAGACACACAGACACACACACACACACACGCACACAGACACACCCCAAGAAGGAACTTCCTGACTCCTGCACCCCCGGACCCAAGCTCCCCGCCCCGACTCCTGCACCCCCAGCCCCGAGCCCCCGGCCTCGACTCCTGCACCCCCAGCCCCGAGCCCCCGGCCTCGACTCCTGCACCCCCAGCCCTGAGGCCCCCGCCCCGACTCCTGTGCCGCCAGCCCCGAGCCCCCCACCCCGACTCCTGCACACCTGGCCCAGAGCCCCCCGCCCCGACTCCTGCACCCTCGGCCTTGAAGCATGCTGCAACGCCAGGGAAACCTCCCCGTCACAAAACACGGGGTGGACAAGTGCGATGTGGTGAGACCTTTCTATGTGCTTCATGCTCCCGATTCTGGGGAGAGCCAAGACCCCCCCTTCCGCCTTCCCAGGCCCTGCCCCCACCCTTCTTCCCCCAAGCTCCCTGCAATGCACCTGGGGGACGAGGGGGGCAGGGGTCTGGCACCAGCAGCAGGAGTCGGACTTCCTCACACGCTGGGCACTGGGGGGACCACAGCGAGCGAGGCCCACACTGCCCCACATTCCCCTGCCACTGCTGGTGAGTGTGTGTGTGGGGGGGGGGGTTGGATCAGGCCACACACACACACACACACACACGCACGCACGCACACACACTCACATTCATGCACGCACACAGACACAGACTCACTCATACACATACACTCACTCTCACACATGCACACACTCACTCTCACTCACACACACATGCACACGCACACAGACTCACTCACACACACGCACACACACACACACTCACTCTCACACATGCACACGCACACTCTCACTCACACACATGCACACGCACACAGACTCACTCACACACACATGCACACAGACACACTCACTCACACACTCACACGCGCACACACACAGGGACACAAACACACAGCAGCCGGGGGTCACCTTCCCCCTGGGCCGTCTAGAGGCAAGTTTGGGCGTTTCCATGTCCCCTGGTCCCCCCTTCCCTCCCGTGGCTCCCCACCCCACGGCAGAGCCAGCACCCAGACGTCCTGGCTCTGAGCCCCGCCGCCATAGCCACTAGCTCACGCTGCCTCCCTGCAAGGAGCCCTGGAGAGGCAGCCCCAGGCCAGCTCCCCCCTCCCGCCTGACGGGATCCCCTGCCCCTCACCGGAGTCCTTGCTTGGCTGCTGCGGGTGCGACGGGTCCTGGCCTCTGCAGCGCTGCGCCTGCCTCTGTTCCTCCTGGCCGTCGGCAGCGGGCCATATAGGGCCGGCCGGCCGGGGGAGGGGGTGGAGTGGGAGGGGATGCTAATCAGCAGCTGGGCAGGGCTGCACGCTTGGTATCTGGCAATTAGAAGCCGTGGCCCAGCAGGCAGGGCCGGCGCCAGTCCTGCCAGGGACGTGGGCTCCCCACAAAGCCGCTGGGTGTGTCGGGCCAGCCGGGGCAGGTGCAATCGCTGTGTGGGGGGGCAGAGCCTTCGTCCGCCCGGCCAGGAGCAAGGGGCTCACGTTGCAGGGGGGAGCTCGAGGTGGGGAATTGGGGAAAACGATTTCCCAAGGCGGGCGGGGAAGCGCTGGGCCGGGTTCCCGGGGAGGGGGTGGAGTCTCCGTCCCTAGAGGTGTTTACGTCCCGGCTTGACCACGCCCTGGCTGGGCTGGTTGAGTTGGGTTGGTTCTGCCAGGGAGTCCAGGGATTTCCAGTCCCGCGCTTGGCTTGTTTACCAGGCACGAGCCAACCGCCGCCCTGGCGCGATGGCCGGGGTCCTGCGTGTTCGGGCCCGGTTCGGTCACCTCGCGTTGCACCTTTTCTGCTACGCCTTGATCGCAGGGTGGGCCTGGGCGTTCGGCAAAGGGGTCACTCTTCACCGCAGGGGGATGGGTAGGCCCAGTTTTCCCAACACCTCAGCCAGCGTCCCTCCATCCTGACCCACAACCTCCTGCCAGGGGGATAAAGAAACTGGTTGGAAAGTGGGTGTCTAAATCCCTTTGAAAGTGGCAGACCACGCACATGAACCCCTTGGGCTGCTGTGCTGTCATCAGCGGATGAACGCTCAGCCAGCACTGCTAGACCAGACCCCTCAGGAACTCGTGACCGCGATTGCCGGAGCTGGCATGTGACTCACCGGCCCAGCGAGAGGTGCAGCTGGAAGAGGAGTATCACAACACGGGGGCGAGCTGGCAACATGCATTTCCCCATCCTGGCATCTCCGGGCCGACCTGCTCTTCCGCTGGAGGAGAGGAGAGTTTCTCCGCAGGAAGGACTCCGCCCGTGGACGGCCCTGGGCCTCTCCCCTGTTTCCCAGAGCTCTTGGGATGGGGAGAATGAGCGTAGGAGCTACAGGGAAGGGCCAAAGGACGGGGAGAGATTTGCAGCTGAGCTGTGTCCGTGGACCACGAGCGGTGGCTGGGATTTCCAGAGACAACGTGCTGGTTAGGATGTGGGTCTCGGCAAGGGAGGGAAGGTGGGGTGTGGAGAGAGACACTCAGAACAACGCACTGAGGGGGCCATACAACACCCCCCCCCCCATGAAACCAGCCCCAGAGACTGACGGGGCTCTCCGACTCCCCCGAGCGAGAGGCACAACACGCACACCACACAACAGGCCATGACGGAGAGGCAGGCAAGAGGCGCTTGTGTGCAACACACACTCGCACTCGCACAGGAGAGCCCCCCCACGCCTGGGATTCACGCGCACAGAACCCACAAACTCACGTCACTCAAAACGTGACACACACAAGACAACGCTGCACATGTAACCCCCAAGGAGACGACCTAGATTCCCGGGGCTGTCGGCTGGCAGCTCAGGGGGAGGCGCACTGTCCCTGGTAGGGAGCGGGGAGCCAAGGCAAACTCAGCCGGCAACCAACAGGGAGCGAGATGCCCCTCCCGGGGAGTTAGGAGAGGGGAGAAGCCATTTGGGGGAGTGAGTGTGGCGCCAGCCAGGGCAAGGGGAGGGCTGGCAAGCCCCAGGCCCGCATGCAGGGTTCCCCGACAACTGGCCTCTAGGGACCCAAAAGCAAGATCCCTCTGCTGGGTTTTTCCTTTCTCCACTGCTGTTCCCAGTTTGTAGAGTTTGCTGGGAAACGCCCCCTGCCAGGCTCAGTTAGCCCCCAGCTCCCTCGGTGAGACCAGTCCCGCACGGCCAGCGCCGCTGTCGGCTAGGTCAGGGCTGCTGGGTGTGTTGGGTGCTGGGCTGGATTGTAGCACAGGCGTGCCATCTGCCCCTCGAGCCCGGCGCCCCTTGGCGGGGAGGGGAAAGCCTGGGACGGATGGCGCCTGATTCCTGCCTGAAGAGGATCCCTGCCACAGAGCCCACCCTCGGCAGCGACTGAGTCCAGAGTCCTCTCCGAAGCTGGGGATCGTGAATGGAGGTTGTGGGTGCACCATCTTCTAGCTAGTCAGTCAGGGGATTTGTTTTGGGGGCCCCCTACACCCTGAACGGTGTCCTCACGCCAGGGAGGAAGGGTTTGGGGATTTTATAACCTGCTGCATCCCTGTGGAGGGATCTCCCGCCTTCTCCCGCTTGTGAGTCCTGCGGGCTGTGCCGAACCCCACCAGCCCCACTGCTCCACCGCTGCAGAGAGGAATGTTGTGGTCATAGGTCAAGCGCCCCAACCAAGTACACGGACCCACGGGACACTGACCTTACATTGGCTACATCAAGGCACGTGATTGGAGCAAGTCACCGGTGTCACATTACCGAATTGGAGGGAAGCAGCCAGATCGCTGCTGCACCCCTAAGTGGGGGTGTTGGCACCAGAAATTGGTATGAAAGGGAGCCATGTGGGGTATTGAATGGGAGCTTGTTGTTTGCTGATCCTGTGTACACTGTTTATGTGAGTGTATAATGTCTGTGTGTGTAGGTAGGAATCTGTAATCTGTGTGGAAACTGAATATTTCTCTGAATGTGGTTAAGCATGGCTATGGACAGGCTGAGTAGCCAGGCCCTGTAGGACAATGGCACTCGATGGGCCAAGGACACACCCAAAGAATGGGGGCTGTCACCTGAGAGCAGCCAGCAGGGAACACAGAGATTGGCCTCTGACCAGGTGACCTGCTGCATACCAGAAGAGGCCAGGAAGGAGTATAAAGAGGCCATGTGGTCGATGCCATTTTGTTCTCAGCTCAGCACTTCATCCCAGAGGCAGCATTGCAGGGATTGAAGAGCCCGGAAGACCTGTGAACCCATCCTGATCGTAGGATGTGCAACAAGAACTTCTAAACCAGCAGCTGTAACATCTCTGCTAGAGCCTGCATCGAGAACTGGGAGATTCGGTGCATGTAACGTACTGTACTTTAATAACCTTACTCTCAGGAACATCCCCCATAACCAGGGGTGATCAGTCTCTATTGTCTCTCCTCTTTCTCTTTGAACTATCCCTATAAAAACTCCTCTCCTTGCCCCAAGAAAACTGTTCTGATACCTGGACTTAAACTGCATCAGTTCCATTGAGACGTCTTCATCTCCTGTCTGATCGTGCTGGGGGCTCTGTCCTGCTTCTCTCCTGCCCTCTGGACCCCCGGCTACCATCATCATCTGGGAACCCCGATCAGTGCAAGCTCCGTGGAGTGGTGAGGTCTCTCTCTCTCTCTCTCTCTCTCTCTCTCTCTCTCTCAACTATCTCTCTAAGCATAGCCTCCTGACCCTGCCCTGTGTAAACTGTTATATGGTTACCTAATATTTGTAATCAGCTTCAATTTAGATTTAATATTGTAACTGTTTGATATCTATTCACTACTCAGAAATAAATCACTTTCATTGTTAAGCTGGTTGCTTCTCTCTCTTTCTTTCTCTTTTGCTCACTCTTCCTTAAGGGGTGTTGTTTTGGCTTCCCCATTCGCTCTGCAACAACGCTTCTTGTACCCAAGCAAAAGATCCCTGGAGTGCCCAAAATCCTGTGGGGTTTGCTCATCGTGTGGTTTACCTGTGAATGACTGTGGTGTGACAGTGGGGATAGGGGGTGCTGAACCTGGGGGCTCATGAGGATGGCAGCTTAAAGTGCTGTTTAATCCAGCCCACGGAGTCCAAAGGCACATGAGGGTGCAGTGTGGCATTGCTGTGAAACCCAGCCAGCTGAGTCCAGGGACATATGAGGGGGTCAGCTTGTGAGTGCTGAGTAACCAGTCCTCTCAGACGTGCTCTGTTAGTGGGGGTGAGTGTCTGTGCGTGTTGCTAAGGTGGGAAGAACCCGTCCTGAGGAACCTAGTTCCTGCAGGAGAGCTCCAGTGGGAGGGGGAATTGGCAGCAGGGAGAATTCAGCTCCATATGAGAGCCCAAGTAAGCACCAACAGCACCCTGATAGAACTGTCAACCTCCCCCCAGTCCCATAAGGGTAACCCTGATAAATGAGCATACCCCAGAGTACTGGGCAAATCTGGTAACACTGTGTGCCTGAGAGGGGATTGTCTGTGAATCCACCAGAGGGGCCAGAGATGACTCAGGGAGTAAGGGAATTGCAGGAGGAGTTGGTTGTGGCTCAGCAGGGCAAGGCTGCTGCAGAGCCAGGGAAGGGTGAACTGCTGCTTAAGGAAGCCCATAGGGAGGAGAGTCCTGGCAGTGCTTGTAGCAAGCAGTTTGCTGTGACTGAGGGAGGTGACAGGACCTTGCTGGGAGAAGGCATTCAGGAGAAAGCTCTGCCTGTAAACGGCAGCAGTTTGGTGTGTGAGGCACTTGTTTTGGTGCCTGAGGGACAGAACTTGTCTGTTAGCAGTGACTCCACTGACTTGGGTTCAGGGAAACCCAGTGTGGATGGTGTTGGAGAGGTCTCAGAGGGACTGAGGGTTGTTCCAGATGAGGCAGGAACATCCAGAGAACTGGAGGAGGCTGCTAATCCAGTGACTGTGGGTGACCAGTTTGCTGGGAAGTCAGTGTGTGTGGGACAGGATTGTTCCCAGGTGAAGGAGGAGAGTGGGAAGTTAGTGTCTCAGATTCAGGGGAAGGGCTGTGTAGCCAAGTATGCAGAGCAGAACAGCTGTGTGGTCACTCTCCCTAGGATGCAGGAGATGGCAGTTAAGCTCCCATCTCTGGACACAGTGGACACTCATACTCAATCAGGGAGGTTGATACCTGGTTCCATGTGGAAACAGAGGTTGGAGAGGGACAGAGGAGAGACTTGGGAGTCTACAGCTCACTGCTGTTACCCCACTGAGTGGGGGAAGGGGGAGGATTCCAGGGCCATTGTGAGCCAGGGAGTCACGCCCAGCCAGCCCTTTGTCTTGGTCAGGCCAGAGGTTTCAGGCCTGGAGCCCAGAGGACAAGGGGGAGGGGCAGGACTTGCTTTGGCCAAGAAGATTTGCAGTTTAAACCTGAAGGGCCAAAACTGCAATGGTGTGGGGCCAGAGAAGGGGCATGATGGAGAATTTCAGTATACACCTGGTATAGGATTGTTCTTGTTACTGACGTTAATTCCTGTAACCAATGGATTATTGTTGCAGAGAATTGTAACGGTATACAGGGTGCATGAGCTTATGAAAATACCATGTAATCTGTCTGGAGATGTACCAAACGACAGACGGTATGTAAGGGGACATTGTGATGTTGCTATTTCGTGGTTAACACTTGTAACAGGTCTTGGAACTTCTTACAGGACAAAAAGGGTTCCAGCCAGAAGGTCCAGTGTAAGAAGGGAA
This sequence comes from Pelodiscus sinensis, assembly GCF_049634645.1. NCBI lineage: Eukaryota > Metazoa > Chordata > Testudines > Trionychidae > Pelodiscus > Pelodiscus sinensis. The sequence goes on along the minus strand of NC_134740.1, from coordinate 14,717,163 downwards.
ACTGAGGCACACCACCATTTTGTTGGGGGAGGCCTGTGATGCCCTCAGTGATGTTACTGGCATCACTTCCTGCATCAATTTTGCGTTGGGGGTGTCACGTTGCTGAATTGGAGGGAAGCAGCCAGATCGCTGCTGCACCCCTAGGTGGGGGTGTTGGCCCCAGAAATTGGTATGGGGGGAGCCATGTGGGGTATTGAATGGGAGATTATTGTTTGTTGATCTTATGTACGCTATTTATGTGAGTGTATAATGTCTATGTGTGTGGGTAGGAATCTGTAATCTGTGTGGAAGCTGAATATTTCTGTGAATGTGGTTCAGCATTTCTATGGACAGGCTGAGTAGTGAAGCCCTGTGGGACAATGGCCCTTGATGGTCCAAAGTAACACCTAAAGCAAGAGGGCGGAGACCCAAGAGCTGCCAGCAGAGAGAGGCTGAGGACCAGGTGTTACCAGATTTGCCCAATACTCTGGGGTATGCTCATTTATCAGGGTTACCCTTATGGGACTGGGGGAAGGTTGACAGTTCTATCAGGGTGCTGTTGGTGCTTACTTGGGCTCTCATATGGAGCTGAATTCTCCCTGCTGCCAATTCCCCCTCCCACTGGAGCTCTCCTGCAGGAACTAGGTTCCTCAGGATGGGGTTCTTCCCACCTTGGCAACACACACAGACACTCACCCCCACTAACAGAGCACGTCTGAGAGGACTGGGTACTCAGCACTCACAAGCTGACCCCCTCATATGTCCCTGGACTCAGCTGGCTGGGTTTCACAGCAATGCCACACTGCACCCTCATGTGCCTTTGGACTCCGTGAGCTGGATTAAACAGCACTTTAAGCTGCCATCCTCATAAGCCCCCAGGTTCAGCACCCCCTATCCCCACTTTCACCCCACAGTCATTCACAGGTAAACCACATGATGAGCAAACCCCACAGGATTTTGGGCACTCCAGGGATCTTTTGCTTGGGTACAAGAAGCGTTGTTGCAGAGCGAATGGGGAAGCCAAAACAACCCCCCTTAAGGAAGAGTGAGCAAAAGAGAAAGAAAGAGAGAGAAGCAACCAGCTTAACAATGAAAGTGATTTATTTCTGAGTAGTGAATAGATCTCAAACAGTTACAATATTAAATCTAACAATTACAATATTAAATCTAAATTGAAGCTGATTACAAATGTTAGGTAACCATAGAACAGTTTACACAGGGCAGGGTCAGGAGGCTATGCTTAGAGATAGTTGAGAGAGAGAGAGAGAGACACCTCACCACTCCACGGAGCTTGCACTGATCGGGGTTCCCAGATGATGATGGTAGCCGGGGGTCAAGAGGGCAGGAGAGAAGCAGGACAGAGCCCCCAGCACGATCAGACAGGAGATGAAGACGTCTCAATGGAACTGATGCAGTTTAAGTCCAGGTATCAGAGCAGTTTTCTTGGGACAAGGAGAGGAGTTTTATAGGGATAGTTCAAAGAGAAAGAGGAGAGACAATAGAGACTGATCACCCCTGGTTATGGGTGATGTTCCTTGAACGAGCTCACAATGCAACTAGGCAGTTTCAGTATTTTAGGTGTCAATAGGATCGTTACTAGAATTGGTCTGATAATGACTAATTTGGGTGTGAGCAGGCCTAGGTTCATTAGCATCTGGAGCAGGGATTTCCCATCAGGCCGTGCTTCTCTGCTTTCGGTGTCCCATAGTTCAGTGCGGTTCCTGCCTTGGAAGAGCTGCTCTCCATTCTGTATGCTAATGAGATGTCCCTCTGTTCCATCTTTAATGCAAATGAGGCTGGGGTGTTTCCTTAATTGTATCACCCTTGTCTGAAGCAGTTTAGGTGTGTCTTCCCCGGCCTTGTCATTGCTTTGTCTTTGATTCTAGCAGAGGCCTGAGGGAGGGGAATGGTTTTCCATGAGTGTCACTCCCTGACTCCCCAAGAGCACAAGGCTGACAGGCGACCATGTTCTGGTTCCCCAAGAATCACAGAGCTGGTGGGTAACACAGGTGACCTGCTGCATACCAGAAGAGGCCAGGAAGGGGGTATAAATAGGCCATGTGAGTGATGCCATTTTGTTCTCAGCTCAGCACTTCATCCCAGAGGCAGCACTGCAGGGATTGAAGAGCCCGGAGGACCTGTGAACCCATCCTGATCGTAGGATGTGCAATAAGAACTTTTAAACCAGCAGCTGCAACATCTCTGCTAGAGCCTGCACCGAGAACTGGGAGATTCGGTGCATGTAACGTACTGTACTTTAATAACCTTACTCTCAGGCTTTTCTTTCCTGTAATAATAAACCTTTAGCTATATATTATAAAGGATTGGCCCAGCGTGATTTGTGGGTAAGGTCCAGAGGGTAAATTGACCAGGGATCTGTGGCTGGTTTCTTGGAACCGGACAGGACTTGTTTGGGGTAGGTGGGATTGGGTGCTAGGACCCCCCACCTGTGTATAGGCCTGGGGCCATCTGGGGCACGGATATTGCTGGGGTGTCAGAGGGGTTTTGCTCGGGAGGCTTCAGGCAGGCAGCTGAAGCGCTCTGTGGGACTGGTTTGTGGCCTGTTTGGAGAGGTTGCCAGTCGGGGGCTGTAAGGAGCCCCGGATTTGAGCAATTCGCCCTGAGCGGACGCCCTCAGCTGTGCCCAGACACGGCCCGGTCCGTCACAGCCCTGCTCCTGAGGGCAGCCTTGTGGGGCTGTGCAGAGAGAGGGGCCTGCCCGTGGGGAAAGCGACCAAGGCCCAGCTGATTGCCTGGCTGGAAGAGAGTGACCCATCCAGGGGCCTGGATCCTGTCCCAGCGGGGAGCAGCCAGACGCCGCCGGAGAGCATCTCAGGCTCTCAGACCGGAGGGAGGACTGGAGCCCACCAGAGGGTTGCGGTGCCCACCAGGCCACGCGCCGCCAGCCGCGGTTCATCCAGGGCGGGTCCATCCCGGCAGAGCTGCCTGTGAGCTGCACCAGATCCCCCAGCGGGCCGGCTGCAACAGCTCCCCCCTTGCTGGATCAGGAGGCCACAGGGGGTTCAAGCAGCTGGAGGATCTGCAGCCGGGCGACTACGAACGGGTCAAACAGGCCCTGCTGCACAAGTCCGGGCTGAGCCCTGAGACGTACAGGAAGAGGTTCCAGGGGGTGCAGAAAGGGCCACGGGAGACCTGTGTGGACCTGGCCTCCCGCCTGGCGCAATCCTGCCGCAAGTGGGTGTGCGGGGCCGGGTCCCAGAGCGCAGAGGAGCTGCTAAGCTGATGATGCTGGAGCAGTGCTATGGAGCGTGCCTGCCCAGCCTGAGGCCAGAGGACCCCCAGGAGGCCGGGAGGCTGGTGGACGAGTTCACGGAGAGCCGGTCCGGGTGTGAACGGGAGTCCTGGGGAGAACGGGAATCGCGCAGGGACCGGTTCTCCGCTGAGCGACGGAGGAAATCACCTACAGGGCGAACCCAAGAGACTGGGGCCAGCCATCCACGCCCCAGAGAGACAGGCAGGGCCCAGACGGAACCGGCCCAAAGTGACCTGCAGGCAAAGGGGCCACAAGAGGGCTCAGTGCCCCAGGCACCAGGGCAGGTCCCATGACCCGAGACTTTCCGGGGTAACTGGCTGGGGCTGGGGAAGGGCAGACTGCCCCGGGGCAGGGGCCGGCAGGCAAACCTCAGCTCAGAGCGGGGGGAAGGCTTCTCATGCCGACCCCTCCCAGAGACCTGATGCTCCGGAGGCAGGTGTCTCCGTGTACCGGGTGGGGGCAGGGCGGCCCCTGCGGAGCGAGAGCCTCGTGCTCCTGGAGGTGGACAGCAGGGAGGTGACGGGTTTCTGGGACACGGGGGCAGAGGTGACGCTGGCCCGGCCCGAGGTCGTAGCCCCAGACCACATGGAGCCCAGCACTCAGCTGACCCTGAGGGGCATAGACGGGTCCCCGTTTAAGGTGCCTGTAGCCCGGGTGCATCTGAAATGGAGGCCAAGGGGGGCCCCAGGGAAGTGGGGGGCACTGGCACTTGCCCACGGACGTGCTGATGGGGGGTGACCTAGAGCAGTGGCCAGATGGACCCCACAGGGCCCTGGTCACCACCAGAGCCAGTGAGGGGCTGGTGACCCTGACCCAGGGGAGGGCTCCCTGCAGGGGGCGCAGGGCCCCATCCCAGCAGACACGGAGCCCGGCCGAGCTGGGACTCTGGACCCAAGTGGGGAGTGGGGGAACAGGTCCCCGTCCCTGCCCCAGCCACTGAATTCCAGGCTGAGGTGCAGGCAGACCCCTCCTTGCGGACCCTGTGGGATCGGGCCGACCTGGGCGCAGCTCAGCCCCTGGTGGGAGGCTGCCAGGAGAGGTTCCTGTGGAGGGGGGATTCCTGTACCGGGAATGGCTTTCCCCCGGGAAGGTAGGGGAGTGGGGGCTCCAGCGGCAGCTGGTGGTTCCCCAAAGGTATTGCCGCAAGCTGCTGTACCTGGCCCATGACATCCCGTTCTCGGGACACCAGGGGATCCGGCGCACCCGGCTGAGGCTGCTCCAACACTTCTACTGGCCGGGGATGTTTGCAGCTGTCCAGCGGTACTGCCGGTCCTGCGACTCCTGCCAACGAGTGGGGAAGGCCCAAGACAGGAAGAAAGCTGCATTGAGACCCCTGCCCATCATAGAGGAGCCTTTCCAGAAGGTGGCGATGGATATTGTGGGGCCCTTCAACAGAGCGAGCCGGACAGGGAAGAAATACATCCTGGTGGTGGTGGACTTTGCCACACGCTACCCTGAGGCCGTGGCCCTGCCCTCCATCGAGGCAGACACGGTGGCAGACGCACTGCTGACCATTTTCAGCAGGGTGGGGTTTCCCCAGGAGGTTCTCATGGACCAGGGGTCCAACTTCATGTCGGCCCTGCTCCGGTGCTTGTGGGAGAAGAGTGGGGTGCAACACACCTGGGCCTCGGCGTATCACCCCCAGACCAACGGGTTGGTGGAGAGGTTCAATGGGACTCTGAAGCAGATGCTAAGGACTTTTATGCACAGGGTTATAATCTCTCCCCTGTGTAAGGGGGCTGGGGGGGCACAGGGAGCACTGGGGTGTGTGAGGGGAGGTGGGGGATGGGTTATAACCTCTCCCCTGGGTGAGGGGGGCTGGGGGGCACAGGGAGCACTGGGGTGTCTGAGGGGAGGTGGGGGGATGGGTTATAACCTCTCCCCTGTGTAAGGGGGGCTGGGGAGCACAGGGAGCACTGGGGTGTCTCAGGGGAGGTGGGGGGATGGGTTATAACCTCTCCCCTGTGTGAGGGGGCTGGGGGGCACAGGGAGCACTGGGGTGTCTGAGGGGAGGTGGGGGATGGGTTATAACCTCTCCCCTGTGTAAGGGGGCTGGGGAGCACAGGGAGCACTGGGGTGTCTGAGGGGAGGTGGGGGGATGGGTTATAACCTCTCCTCTGTGTAAGGGGGGCTGGGGGGCACAGGGAGCACTGGGGTGTGTGAGGGAGGGTGGGGGATGGGTTATAACCTCTCCCCTGTGTAAGGGGGCTGGGGAGCACAGGGAGCACTGGGGTGTCTGAGGGGAGGTGGGGGGATGGGTTATAACCTCTCCTCTGTGTAAGGGGGGCTGGGGGGCACAGGGAGCACTGGGGTGTCTGAGGGGAGGTGGGGGATGGGTTATAACCTCTCCCCTGTGTAAGGGGAGCTGGGGGGGGCACAGGGAGCACTGGGGTGTCTGAGGGGAGGTGGGGGGATGGGTTATAACCTCTCCTCTGTGTAAGGGGGGCTGGGGGGCACAGGGAGCACTGGGGTGTCTCATGGGAAGTGGGGGATGTGGGAGGCTGGGGGGGGGCAACCCAGAGGAACAGGGGATCTCCGGGGGTTGCTCATGAGGTTTCTGGAGATGTGGGGTCGATCCGGGGTCTCTGTGTGAGGTTTGAGGGCTTACAGCGATGGACCCCCAGGCTTGGGCAGGAAGTGGCCATGTCTCTGAGCACTTTGCCTGGTTTAACCCTCTCAGTGGATCCTCCAGACACATCCCCCCCTGGGTTCCTGTGGCAGACGCGCCGCCGGGTGCCAATGGGTCTCATGCTGTGGGAGGGGAGGGCACTTGGGAGGCCCTGGCCCTGAGCCCCGACCCCCTTCCCTCTGGGGCCCTCCCCCCCCCCCCGCCCCACACACACAAATTCGCCCTCGTGCTGCGTGCGCAGGGAAGGGTTTTATTGGCAGGAGCCGCGAGAAAATTCAGCAAAGCGGCAGCTTCCCCCGGGCTCAGCAGAGCCAGCGGCTGTCGAGCAGGCTGGGGGGCTGGGGACCCCGGCTCAGGACAGGTACTGCGGGTCTAAGTGCACCGGCAGGTTCTGGGTACAGGCCACGCGGACGCGGGTGTTGCGGCCAGAGGCCCGGTACCGGCACCGCCCTGGGCGGGAGCCCGGCACCTCGCGACAGATGGTGACCGGGAACCTTCTCAGGCTGTCGCGCAGGTTCCTGAAGACGGGCCTCCCGCCGCGGCCGCACACGGCCCGGAGCTGGCCGGAGGGCGCGTGGATGAAGGTGTTGGTGGGTTTGCAGCTGCGACGGGTCAGGCCCCGGCGCGCCATCAGGATATCGCAGTAGTTCCGGTTGCCGGGGACTCTGGACTTGGGGAAGTCGATGTGGCGGTTCACAAAGTCCTGGTAGCTGGCCCCTTCGCTGGGCTGGGCCAGGCAGGCGGCCAGCAGGGCCAGCGGCAGGAGGAGCCAGGGCCGGGGTCCTCTCGTGGCCATGGCGGGTGGGTCACTGGATCCTCCTGTAAGGAGATGGAGGGAGATGGATGGAGACAGGACGGGGCGGGATCTGCCTCCTGCATGGACCCTCCTGGCTCCAAACCTCCTGCTATCCAGAGGCAATTTGCCCTGATTTGTAATATAATCCCACCTCCTGCCTCCCTGTAATTTAATCCCACCTCCTGCCCCCTGTAATTTAATCCCACCTCCTGCCCCCTGTAATTTAATCTCACCTCCTGCCCCCTGTAATTTAATCCCACCTCCTGCCTCCCTGTAATTTAATCTCACCTCCTGCCCCCTGTAATTTAATCTCACCTCCTGCCCCCTGTAATTTAATCTCACCTCCTGCCTCCCTGTAATTTAATCCCACCTCCTGCCCCCTGTAATTTAATCCCACCTCCTGCCTCCCTGTAATTTAATCTCACCTCCTGCCCCCTGTAATTTAATCTCACCTCCTGCCTCCCTGTAATTTAATCCCACCTCCTGCCCCCTGTAATTTAATCCCACCTCCTGCCCCCTGTAATTTAATCCCACCTCCTGCCCCCTGTAATTTAATCTCACCTCCTGCCCCCTGTAATTTAATCCCACCTCCTGCCCCCTGTAATTTAATCCCACCTCCTGCCCCCTGTAATTTAATCTCACCTCCTGCCCCCTGTAATTTAATCCCACCTCCTGCCCCCTGTAATTTAATCCCACCTCCTGCCCCCTGTAATATAATCTGCCAGCTGCCCCCTGTAATTTAATCTCACCTCCTGCCTCCCTGTAATTTAATCCCACCTCCTGCCTCCCTGTAATTTAATCTCACCTCCTGCCTCCCTGTAATTTAATCCCACCTCCTGCCCCCTGTAATATAATCTCACCTCCTGCCCCCTGTAATTTAATCTCACCTCCTGCCTCCCTGTAATTTAATCCCACCTCCTGCCTCCCTGTAATTTAATCTCACCTCCTGCCCCCTGTAATTTAATCCCACCTCCTGCCCCCTGTAATATAATCTGCCAGCTGCCCCCCTCAGCTCCTCCACAGCCCGTGGTCCCGTCCCGACGGAGCGCCAGGGTCTCATGCCTGCCAGCCCGCCCTGCCCCACACAAGGCGGAGTCATTATTCTATTCACAAGGCAGGTGACTATCCTTGGGAAGACGTGAACCCCATGGCACAAGGCGCTACACAGAGCCCCAGGGAACCTTCTATTCCCTGCTGCTCTCCTCGTGGTCCTGGAATCCTGGCTCCCCGTCCCCCTCAGCTCTACCCACTAGCTCACGCTGCCTGCCAGACGCCACCCCATGCAAAGTTCTCCTCCGGTGTGCAGGCTCCCCTGCGACTCACCCGCGTCCTGTTCCTTCGCTGGCGTTGGTGGCACGGATCCCAGCCTCTGTGGAGCCAGACCTCGCCCCATGCTCCTGGGAGCAGGTTTTATAGAGCCCGGCCAGGCGTGGCGGGCGAGGCGTGGGAGGGGAAATCCAGGAAGCCAGCAGAACTGGGTCAGCCGCTCTTCCCAGTCTCCTCTGATGCCAAGCTGCGGCCCAGCAGGTTGGGCCTGGCCGGGGAGCCGGCAGGACACGGGCTCCCCCGGCACAGAGAATCATAGACCACTAGGACTGGAAGGGACCTCGAGAGTCATCGAGTCCAGTCCCCTGCCCTCACGGCAGGACCCAGCCTCATCTAGACCCTCCCTGATAGACGTTTATCCAACCTGCTCTTCAATGTCTCCAGAGACGGGGATTCCACAACCTCCCTGGGCAATTCATTCCAGTGTTTGACCACCCTGACAGGCAGGAAGTTTTTCCTAATGTCCAGCCTAAACCTCCTTTAAGCCCATTGCTGCTTGTTCTATCCTCAGAGGCCAAGATGAACAAGTTTTCTCCCTCCTCCTTGTGACACCCTTTTAGATACCTGAAAACCACTTCATGTCCCCCCTCAGTCTTCTCTTTTCTAAACTAAACAAACCCAGTTCCTTCAGCCTTCCCTCATAGCTCATGTTCTCTAGACCTTTCATCATTCTCATTGCTCTTCTCTGGACCCTCTCCAATTTCTCCACATCTTTCCTGAAATGCGATGCCCAGAACTGGACACAATCCTCCAACTGAGGCCTAACCAGCGCAGAGCAGAGCGGGAGAACGACTCCTCGTGTCTTGCTCACAACACACCTGTTCATGCCGCCCAGAATCATGGTTACTTTTTTTGCAACAGCATCACACGTCTGACTCATATTCCCACATCTCAGGGCGCGCCCAGGAATGGCAGAGTAGTGTGGGTAGCAGTGGCAGGCACACACTTCACCCCTGGGGAACTGCCTCGGTGCCAGCCTGCCAGGACCCTGGGAACTTCCCGAGGCCGGCGGCCTGGTCCGACATCCAGGCCTCCTTGTCTCCACTGCTGGTTTGGCCTGTGCTAGCCCTGCTCTTGCGGTGTCGTGTGTGTACGCCGAGGGCACCCCCCCGACCCCGTCCAAATCCTGGAAACTCGCAGTTCTCCTGTGCCCCTCACGCCCGACCCACAGCCCCCTGCCAGCCCAGCCCTGCCCCCCCCTTCCCCACAGCCTCATCTGTCCCTTTGCAAAGGAGTCCCAGAATTCCGTTGGCTTTCCGGCCGGCCGCTGCCCCCTGCACCGAAGCTTTCCCGGACCGACCCACCGCCAGCCCAAAGTCGCTCTGTACGTGTGCGGGGGAGGAAACGTGCGCAGGTACCCGCCCCACGTTCCGCCTGCCCTCCCCCTGCCCCCTCCCCTTCTGTGAGCTCCCTTGGCCCCCCAGGCAGTCAGCTTTGGACTTCTCCATCGTGAGCCTCCTGAACAAGCCACCCTTTGAGACCTTGCTCCCCCTGCCTCGAAACCAGCTCCTGCCCCCGGGAGCAGACCGAGCACAGATGCAGGTAGGAGCTGGCTGTGGGGCTCAGGCCTGGCTTGAACTGGATCAGGGTTCAGACGTGGGGCGGGTGCAGACTCCCTCTAGCTCCCCGGCCCACCCAGCCTGCTGCAGACAGCGGCGGCTCGTCAGGAGGAACTGCAGACACTTCCTTCTCCTCTGAACAGCAGGGATTCCAGGGGAGGAGATGGCAACGCCCTTCACCAGGAACATGGAGGCCCTGGACGCAAGTGGAAAATGGGGCGTCTATAGCCCCTGGGCGGTTTTGAAGCTGCTGGTCACAGCCCATCTACCCCAGGGGCTGCCGGAACTGGAACAGAGGAGAGGGGCGGGTTGCCTGGAGCTCAGATGCAGACTTGAACTCCTAGCCCCCGTTCCACAAGGACAGCCCGCTGGCCACGGAGCAGTGAAGCCACATCCTGGCATGTTAACAGGCAGCAGCTTTCAAACCAACCAAAGGCAGTCTTTCTTCATGGAGCACACGGTCAACCTGTGGAACTCCTCGCCAGAGGACATTGTGAAGGCCAGGACTTTAACGGGGTTCAAAAAAGAGCTAGATCGATTCATGGAGGTTGGGTCCGTCAATGGCTGTTAGCCAGGGTGGGCAGGGATGGGGTCCTGGCCTGTTTGTCAGGGGCGGGATCACTAGGTGATCCCCTGTTCTGTTCCCTCCCCTCTGGGCACCGGGCACTGGCCACTGTGGGCCGACAGGACCCTGGGCTGAACGGGCCTTTGCTCGGACCCAGCCTGGCCGTTCACAGGCACGATCAAGGCGCCTGCACATTAGGAAAGCTCTAATCTACGAGCTCCATCAGGTACAGAACCTGCTCCCCTGCGTGCCACGCCTCCCTAGGCGCGCCTGCCCCCTGTGTAATTCCATTCGTGCCCGTCTCCGTGTGGGAGCGACTGGCAGCGGCGGCAGGGCCGTGGCCGGTTGTTTGCAGGAGCAGCCTCGGCAGGAAGGGCAGGAGGAAAGGCCAAGCGGGGCAGGGCAGGTGGGGCTGCCTGGAGCACCGGCAACCTGGGGCCACCTTTCCTTGTTCTCCGTGACTGCCTGAGTCCCTGGCGTCGGGCGGGGACGTGGGACCCGAACGGGGCCCAGAACTCTGGGGTTTGTCCCGCAGAAGCTCTAAGGGGCTGGGACGGGGCGGCCCCGAGGGACGTGGGGTGGGGTGGGTCAGACGTCACATGGGACACTGTCCTCCTCCAGCAATTGCCCCAGGAACCTCCCTGCACCGTGCTGGGGAACCCCCATAGTTAGTGCTTTTGGCCACGCTAGGGGCTCGGACTCTGCTGCGCCGTTCAGTGCTGCTCTGGTACACGATGGCACCTTGCCCGCGGAGGAGACAGACGGGTACTCCGTGGCTTCGTGCCCAAAAAGGAGCTGGGGGTGGAGTGGTGAACTCCGTGTGGTGAGGCGCCAGCACAGAGCCGACGTCGAGACTACAGTCCCCCTTGGACGGAGGAACGGAAACCAAGGGCTTGGGAGTTGCAAACGAAGCACTGTTTTACAAGCCTCCCCCTTCACTTGCATCCTCGCACCGAGCGCGTTTTCGGAAGAGCTATTTTCCCCAAAAAGCGTTCTGGACGGGGTGCTTTAGAAACCCCCTTTTGTGAAAGATCCCCCGGAGCCCGATGTGTTCAGGGGAACGGGGTCTTTGGAAAAAGGGTGCGTGTCTCTCCGGACGCGCCTTGTCCACAACGCTTTCCCCCCCGACAATATCTCGTCTGAAAAAGCGCTCGGCCGCGGGTCTGCAAATGAAGCGGGAGATTTGTAACTCAGCGCTTCACGTGCAGTTTCGAAATCCTTCATTTCCATTCCTCCGTCCAAAGGGGACGGGTCCGGGCGTGGCCTGAGGAGAACAACGGGCTTCCCTCCGCACGGGCGAGGTGATAAAAGTCTCCTGGAGCTGCCTCCATTTCGTCTTCGCTCCTGCCCTCAGCTCCCCAAGCGCCTTTGCTAAGGACAGGGGCCCGGACGGATTCGCTGACCCACCTGACACAGGACGCGCCCCAGAGACTTTTAAACTGGCTCTCGTCCCATCTTGGCTAAGGGCCTGCCCCAGGAAGTTGGGGATTGCTGTGTGTGGTGCCCTCTAACAGCTGGGATTTGTCCTTCCCAGACACGGCGTGCGGTCCGCCTGCCTCTTCGTGACCAAACCAGCGCACTGTCCTTGCTCACAGTGGCCCCCGGGCTGGTTGCTTTCCCTCCAGAGCCCTCCTTCCCGCAGGTTTTATGCAGCGCGGGGCGCACAGAGAAGGGCCGGCAGGGCCCAGAGTTCGAACTGCTGATGGGAAACCCTGAGACACAGGAACCAGAACACGGGGGCTGTTGGGGAGAGTCCAGATTTATTCAGAATTCACAGCTCCAGCAGCGTGGGACCAGGGGCTGCTGCTTAACTCAAGGGCAAAGTCTGGGATGGACCTTAGCTTGGAGCACCCAAGAAATGACATGGGGCAGCAGAGGATGGGTGGGGAAGGGGCGGCTATACTGTATAATGGGCACTAGGGGGCAGCAGAGGGTGGGTGGGGAAGGGGCGGCTATACTGTATAATGGGCACTAGGGGGCAGCAGAGGGTGGGCGGGGAAGGGGCGGCTATACTGTATAATGGGCACTAGGGGGCAGCAGAGGGTGGGTTGGGGAGGGGCGGCTATACTGTATAATGGGCACTAGGGGGCAGCAGAGGGTGGGGTGGGGAAGGGGCGGCTATACTGTATAATGGGCACTAGGGGGCAGCAGAGGGTGGGTGGGGAAGGGGCGGCTATACTGTATAATGGGCACTAGGGGGCAGCAGAGGGTGGGGGGAAGGGGCGGCTATACTGTATAATGGGCACTAGGGGGCAGCAGAGGGTGGGCGGGGAAGGGGCGGCTATACTGTATAATGGGCACTAGGGGGCAGCAGAGGGTGGGTTGGGGAGGGGCGGCTATACTGTATAATGGGCACTAGGGGGCAGCAGAGGGTGGGGTGGGGAAGGGTCGGCTATACTGTATAATGGGCACTAGGGGGCAGCAGAGGGTGGGGAGGGGAAGGGGCGGCTATACTGTATAATGGGCACTAGGGGGCAGCAGAGGGTGGGTTGGGGAGGGGCGGCTATACTGTATAATGGGCACTAGGGGGCAGCAGAGGGTGGGTTGGGGAGGGGCGGCTATACTGTATAATGGGCACTAGGGGGCAGCAGAGGGTGGGGTGGGGAAGGGGCGGCTATACTGTATAATGGGCACTAGGGGGCAGCAGAGGGTGGGTGGGGAAGGGGCGGCTATACTGTATAATGGGCACTAGGGGGCAGCAGAGGGTGGGTGGGGAAGGGGCGGCTATACTGTATAATGGGCACTAGGGGGCAGCAGAGGGTGGGCGGGGAAGGGGCAGCTATACTGTATAATGGGCACTAGGGGGCAGCAGAGGGTGGGCGGGGAAGGGGCAGCTATACTGTATAATGGGCACTAGAGGGCAGCAGAGGGTGGGTGGGGAAGGGGCGGCTATACTGTATAATGGGCACTAGGGGGCAGCAGAGGGTGGGTTGGGAAGGGGCGGCTATACTGTATAATGGGCACTAGGGGGCAGCAGAGGGTGGGTGGGGGCAGCTATGTGGTATAATGGGCCCTAGGGGCAGAGGGTGGGGTGCCGCCCCCCTGTACTTGTGCCCCTGCTCAGAGGTAGGTGAGGCATCCCCGGTGGCCGGCTGGGGGGAGTGGACTAGGGTACCATCATGCCTTCAGGCTGCATGTGTTTGATGTAGAGCGCCGGGAGGCCCTTCCAGCAGGAGAGGACGATTTTCTGGTTGGTCCTGAGGCCGGTGTAGGAGAGGGTGAAGTGGTTGTAGATGCAGACGGTGATGTCGAAGGAGTTGTTGCTTTCGTAGCGGTAGGGCCCCTTCACCTTCCCGTCCGTGCTGCAGACGTTGTTGATCACCGCGGGGGGCGCGTTGATGAAGGTGTTGGTGTGGCGGCCGTACAGCGCCCGCCTCCACATCATCTTGGTGCAGTAGTCGTTGATGGTGGCGCTGTCAAAGCTGCGGGGATTGTCCACGTGGCGCTTGCGGAACAGGTCGTTCAGCGGGTTCCAGTTCTGCCCCGCGCTCAGGGCCAGGCCGGCGGCCAGCAGCAGCAGGAGGGGCAGCAGGGAGGCCGGGCGGGGGCCGTGCAGAGCCATGGCTGGGGCGGGCTGCGGGGGCACGAAGGGAAGAGGCATGGAGTCAGTGTGGGGCGGGCAAAGGGGGCAGGTGCTTAGGAGTCCCGGGATTCCACAGGGTGGGGCCACCAATGTTGTTGAAGGAGGCTGTGGGGGGGGGGGGAGCAGCATAGGGATTGAGGATAATCGGAAAATCAGGGCGCGCACACACAGACAGACACACACACAGAGACACCCCCCCCCTAAGAAGGAACTGCCTGACTCCTGCACCCCCAGCCCCGAGCCCCCCGCCCCAAATCCTGCACCCCCGGCCCCGAGCCCCCCGCCCCAAATCCTGCACCCCCGGCCCCGAGGCCCCCGCCCCGACTCCTGCGTCCCCGGCCTTGAAGCATGCTGCAACGCCAGGGAAACCTCCCCGTCACAAAACACGGGGTGGACAAGTGCGACGCGGTGAGACCTTTCTATGTGCTTCATGCTCCCGATTCTGGGGAGAGCCAGGACCCCCCCTTCCGCCCTCCCCGGCCCTGCCCCCACCCTTCTTCCCCCAAGCTCCCTGCAATGCACCTGGGGGACGAGGGAGGCAGGGGTCTGGCACCAGCAGCAGGAGTCGGTCTTCCTCACACGTTGGGGACTGGGGGGACCACAGCGAGCTAGGCCCACACTGCCCCACATTCCCCTGCCACTGCTGGTGAGTGTGTGTGTGTGGGGGGGGGGGTTGGATCAGGCCACACACACACACACACACACACACACACACACTCACATTCATGCACACACACACAGACACACACATACACTCACTTACCCACACATGCACACAGACACACACATGCACACAGACGCACTCACTCTCACACATGCACACGCACACGCTCACTCTCACTCACGCACATGCACACGCACACACACACACACTCACTCTCACTCTCACACACATGCACACGCACACACTCACACACACACAGACACTCTCACACATGCACACGCACACGCTCACTCTCTCACACACACGCACACGCACACAGACTCACTCGCGCACACACACACACTCACTCACACATGCACACAGACACACTCTCTCATACATGCACACGCACACAGACTCACTCACACACACATGCACACAGACTCACTCACACACATGCACACACTCACTCTCACTCACACACACTCATGCACACGCACACAGCCCCCCCCCCCACACACAGGGACACAAACACACAGCAGCCGGGGGTCACCTTTCCCCTGGGCCGTCTAGAGGCAAGTTTGGGCGTTTCCATGTCCCCTGGTCGCCCCTTCCCTCCCGTGGCTCCCCACCCCGCGGCAGAGCCAGCACCCAGACGTCCTGGCTCTGAGCCCCGCCGCCATAGCCACTAGCTCACGCTGCCTCCCTGCAAGGAGCCCTGGAGCGGCAGCCCCAGGCCAGCTCCCCCCTCCCGCCTGACGGGATCCCCTGCCCCTCACCGGAGTCCTTGCTTGGCTGCTGCGGGTGCGACGGGTCCTGGCCTCTGCAGCGCTGCGCCTGCCTCTGTTCCTCCTGGCCGCCGGCAGCGGGCCATATAGGGCCGGCCGGCCGGGGGAGGGGGTGGAGTGGGAGGGGATGCTAATCAGCAGCTGGGCAGGGCCGCACGCTTGGTATCTGGCAATTAGAAGCCGTGGCCCAGCAGGCAGGGCCGGCGCCAGTCCTGCCAGGGACGTGGGCTCCCCACAAAGCCGCCGGGTGTGTCGGGCCAGCCGGGGCAGGTGCAATCGCTGTGGGGGGGGGGCAGAGCCTTCGTCCGCCCGGCCAGGAGCAAGGGGCTCACGTTGCAGGGGGGAGCTCGAGGTGGGGAATTGGGGAAAACGATTTCCCAAGGCGGGCGGGGAAGCGCTGGGCCGGGTTCCCTGGGGAGGGGGTGGAGTCTCCGTCCCTAGAGGTGTTTACGTCCCGGCTGGACCACGCCCCGGCTGGGCTGGTTTAGTTGGGCTGGTCCTGCCTTGGGCAGGGGGCCGGACTCGGTGACTCCTGAGGTCTCTGCCCACCCTGAGGTTCTAGGATTCATCTCCCACACTCGTTTTCCTCCCCATCTCGCCCCTTTTAAGAGCCCCCAAGGGGGCGCCGGGTGGAACATCCCCTCCCCTCACGTACCCCTCAGTCAGTCCCAATTCCTCCCGCGCCTGTCGGGCTCCAGGGATTTCCGGTCCCGCGCTTCACTCGTTTACCAGGCATGAGCCAACCGCCGCCCTGGCGCGATGGCCGGGGGCCTGCGTGTTCGGGCCCGGTTCGGTCACCTCGCGTTGCACCTTTTCTGCTCCACCTTGATCGCCGGGTGGGACTGGGCGTTCGGCAAAGGGGTCACTCTTCACCGCGGGGGGATGGGTAGGCCCAGTTTTCCCGACACCTCAGCCAGCGTCCCTCCATCCTGACCCTCAGCCTCCTGCCAGGGGGATAAAGAAACTGGTTGGAAAGTGGGTGTCTAAATCCCTTTGAAAGTGGCAGACCGCGCACATGAACCCCTTGGGCTGCTGTGCTGTCATCAGCGGATGAACGCTCAGCCAGCACTGGTAGACCAGACCCCTCAGGAACTCGTGACCGCGATTGCCGGAGCTGGCATGTGACTCACCGGCCCGGCGAGAGGTGCAGCTGGAAGAGGAGTATCACAACACGGGGGCGAGCTGGCAACATGCATTTCCCCATCCTGGCATCTCCGGGCTGACCTGCTCTTCCGCTGCAGGAGAGGAGAGTTTCTCCGCAGGAAGGACTCCGCCCGTGGACGGCCCTGGGCCTCTCTCCTCTTTCCCAGAGCTCTTGGGATGGGGAGAACGAGCGTAGGAGCTACAGGGAAGGGCCAAAGGCCGGGGAGAGATTTGCAGCTGAGCTGTGTCCGTGGACCACGAGCGGTGGCTGGGATTTCCAGAGACAACGTGCTGGTGAGGATGTGGGTCTCGGCAAGGGAGGGAAGGTGGGGTGTGGAGAGAGACACTCAGAACAACGCACTGAGGGGGCCATACAACACACACACACCCATGAAACCAGCCCCAGAGACCGACGGGGCTCTCCGACTCCCCCGAGCGAGAGGCACAACACGCACACCACACAACAGGCCATGACGGAGAGGCAGGCAAGAGGCGCGTGTGTGCAACACACACTCGCACGTCACGAGACACAGGAGAGCCCCCCCACGCCTGGGATTCATGCGCACAGAACCCACAAACTCCTGTCACTCAAAACGTGACACACACAAGACAACGCTGCACATGTAACCCCCAAGGAGACGACCTAGATTCCCGGGGCTGTCGGCTGGCAGCTCAGGGGGAGGCGCACTGTCCCTGGTAGGGAGCGGGGAGCCAAGGCAAACTCAGCCGGCAACCAACAGGGAGCGAGATGCCCCTCCCGGGGAGTTAGGAGAGGGGAGAAGCCATTTGGGGGAGTGAGTCTGGCGCCAGCCAGGGCAAGGGGAGGGCTGGCAAGCCCCAGGCCCGCATGCAGGGTTCCCCGACAACTGGCCTCTAGGGACCCAAAAGCAAGATCCCTCTGCTGGGTTTTTCCTTTCTCCACTGCTGTTCCCAGTTTGTAGAGTTTGCTGGAAAACGCCCCCTGCCAGGCTCAGTTAGCCCCCAGCTCCCTCGGTGAGACCAGTCCCGCACGGCCAGCGCCGCTGTCGGCTAGGTCAGGGCTGCTGGGTGTGTTGGGTGCTGGGCTGGAGGAAGGGTTTGGGGATTTTATAACCTGCTGCATATTAAACCTGTGGAGGGATCTCCCGCCTTCTCCCGCTTGTGAGTCCTGCGGGCTGTGCCGAACCCCACCAGCCCCACTGCTCCACCGCTGCAGAGAGGAATGTTGTGGTCATAGGTCAAGCGCCCCAACCAAGTACACGGACCCACGGGACACTGACCTTACATTAGCTACATCAAGGCACGTGATTGGAGCAAGTCACGGGTGTCACATTACCGAATTGGAGGGAAGCAGCCAGATCGCTGCTGCACCCCTAAGTGGGGGTGGTGGCACCAGAAATTGGTATGAAAGGGAGCCATGTGGGGTATTGAATGGGAGCTTATTGTTTGTTGATCTTATGTACGCTATTTATGTGAGTATATAATGTCTGTGTGTGTAGGTAGGAATCTGTAATCTGCGTGGAAGCTGAATATTTCTCTGAATGTGGTGGAGCATGGCTATGGACAGGCTGAGTAGCCAGGCCCTGTAGGACAATGGCACTTGATGGGCGAAGGACACACCCAAAGAATGGGGGCTGTCAGCTGAGAGCAGCCAGCAGGGAACACAGAGATTGGCCTCTGACCAGGTGACCGGCTGAGACCAGAAAAGGCCAGGAAGGAGTATAAAGAGGCCATGTGGTCGATGCCATTTTGTTCTCAGCTCAGCACTTCATCCCAGAGGCAGCACTGCAGGGATCGAAGAGCCCGGAAGACTTGTGAACCCATCCTGATCGTAGGATGTGCAACAAGAACTTCTAAACCAGCAGCTGCAACATCTCTGCTAGAGCCTGCATCGAGGACTGGGAGATTCGGTGCATGTAACGTACTGTACTTTAATAACCTTACTCTCAGGCTTTTCTTTCTTGTGATAATAAACCTTTAGATATAGATTCTAAAGGATTGGCCCAGCGTGATTTGTGGGTACGGTCCAGAGGGTAAATTGACCAGGGATCTGTGGCTGGTTTCTTGGAACCGGACAGAACTTGTTCGGGGTAGGTGGGATTGGGTGCTAGGACCCCCCACCTGTGTATGAGGCCCGGGGCCATCTGGGGCACGGATATTGCTGGGGTGTCGGAGGGGTTTTGCTCGTGAGGCTTCAGGCAGGCAGCTGAAGCGCTCTGTGGGACTGGTTTGTGGCCTGTTTGGAGAGGTCACCAGTCTGGGGGCTGTAAGGAGCCCCGGATTTGAGCAATTCGCCCTGAGCGGACGCCCTAAGTTGTGCCCAGACACGGCCCGGTCTGTCACAGTGGCGTAGTCGGCAGGATCCACAGATCTCGGTCAATTGAGCTTTGGGATCAGGACCCCACGCTGTCTAAATTTGATTTGTGGTACTGAGAGTGCAGTTGGTTAAAGGGCAGCCGCAATGAGTCAGTGACAGTATGAGAGCCTAAATAGAGAGGCTCTGAAGGATTTGTGCTTGGGGCCAGGCATTGCCTTTAGGAAAAGGGCCTCTAAACTAGATCTGGTAGTGCTGTTACTAACCAGAGATGTGGATGAAAGGGATCAGAAGCGAGTCAAGGAAGCTGCTGAAAGAAGGCAGAAGGCAGATGAAGAAATTGCTAAGAGACAGAAGGAGATGGATCGGGAACTTGAGGAGAAAAAGGCAGAATATGCTGAGAGACAGCGGAGGGAAGAGGTAGAGCATGTGAAGAAGATGGCCCTAGCCAAGGAGGAACATGCTAGACTTGACCTCCAGCTTAAGAGACTAAAAGAACAAGAGAGACTGTATTCTCCTGAAGGTTCAATGTATAACTCTGTGGGTATGCGGTGTGCTTATGATATGGCAGACGTATTTTGCCCAGCTGATGTGATGACCCAACCCCAAAGCATGTGTGAATGCAAACCTTTTGTGTTACCTGTAGCTAACAGGGAGGTTTGGGTAGGGGGTGCATGTGGGTATGGAAAGTTTCCTGGAGCTGGTCAGTCTCCCTGTAACCAAGGGGAAAGTGTCTCTACATGTGTGCCTGTGGCAGATGGCTGTGTGTCTGTGCAGGGGGGCAGTGAGCCTGTGGGTGAGGGCCCGTCTGATGCCTCAGAGGTGAGGCTGGAATCAGAACCAGGGCAAGAAGAGCCCAGAAGTCAGGGAAATGTTTTTCTGAGGCAGCCTGGAGTGGCTGGCCAGAGTGAAGTTTTAGTTGAGAAGTTGGTGGCTGGTGAGGTTTGTGGAACTGAACCTGCAGAAGCTGAAATTGAGTTGTGTGAAGCACAGTGGGTGCAAGCTGGCAATTTGGCTGGTGGAAGTAGCAGTGGGGCAGTGAAGGAAGCTGTCCCAGTGGCTAGCTGTATGCCTGAGATTAGCCAGGGGTGTTGGGACAAGGGAGAAGCTGTCTCTGGTTGTGTGTGGGGAAGAGTTTCTTCCTGTGGCTGAGGAAGGTGCCCCACAGCCCGTGTTGGCTGAGAGCAGGGCTGTTGTCCCAGTGTTGGGTCTGGATACAGAGAAGGCCCAGAAAGGAGGTGGCTCTAAGTTCGTCATCAGCAGTGGGAAGTTAGTGGGAAGTCAGAGGAGAGTGGGAAGTTAGTGTCTCAGATTCAGGAGAAGGACTGTGTAGCCAAGTATGCAGAGCAGAACAGCTGTGTGGTCACTCTCCCTAGGATGCAGGAGATGGCAGTTATGCTCCCATCTCTGGACACGGTGGACACTCATACTCAATCAGGGAGGTGGATATCTGGTTCCATGTGGAAACAGAGGTTGGAGGTGGACAGAGGAGAGACTTGGGAGTCTACAGCTCACTGCTGTTACCCCACTGAGTGGAGGAAGGGGGAGAATTCCAGGGCCATTGTGAGCCAGGGAGTCACGCCCAGCCAGCCCTTTGTCTTGGTCTGGCCAGAGGTTTCAGGCCTGGAGCCCAGAGGACAAGGGGGAGGGTCAGGACTTGCTTTGACAAAGAAGATTTGCAGGTTGGACCTGAAGGCCCAAAACTGCAATGGTGTGGGGCCAGAGAAGGGGCCTGATGGAGAATGTCAGTATACACCTGATATAGGATTGTTCTTGTTACTGATGTTAATTCCTGTAACCAATGTATTATTGTGGCAGAGAATTGTAACGGTATACAATGGGCATGATCTTATGGAAACACTTTGTAACTTGTCAGGAAATGTGCCCAGTGACAGACTGTACGTAAAAGGACATAGTGATGTTGATATTTCATGCTTAACACTTGTAACTGGTCTTGGAACTTTTTACAGGACAAAAAGGGTTCCAGCCAGAAGGTTCTGTGTGAAAAGGGAAACTGAGGCACGCCACCATTTTGTTTTCATGGCTAAATGCAAAAATGCCTACATGATTTGGGGTGAGAATACCTGCATTCGCACAGTGTTCATTGTTGTTCAGAGAGTTGCCAAAGCTGGCCTGAATAAATTCACTACTTTCGTCAGCTTGGGGCAAAATCACCTGACACACTTATGGATCATGCCGCAGAAGCAGATCCAAGTAGCTGTGGTTCTTACCAAGTTCTACCTTGGGTTGGTGAGACAGTGCAAGGCCATGGTTGTCAATAGGGCAGACCTTGCAATAATGAAGTCTATTTTAGGCTCACTGAGTTCTCATACTCTCATCCAGCTCTGTACTGTTGTTTCTGCCATTGGGTAGAACATGTGATGACCCAGAGCCAAAGCATGGGGAGGCCTGAGATGCCCTCAGTGATGTCACTGGCATCACTTCCTGCATCAATTTTGCGTTGGGGGTGTCACATTACTGAATTGGAGGGAAGCAGCCAGATCGCTGCTGCACCCCTAGGTGGGGGTGTTGGCCCCAGAAATTGGTATGAAAGGGAGCCATGTGGGGTATTGAATGGGAGCTTGTTGTTTGCTGATCCTGTGTACGCTATTTATGTGAGTGTATAATGTCTGTGTGTGTAGGTAGGAATCTGTAATCTGTGTGGAAGCTGAATATTTCTCTGAATGTGGTTGAGCATGGCTATGGACAGGCTGATTAGCCAGGCCCTGTGGGACAATGGCACTTGATGGGCCAAGGACACACCCAAAGAATGGGGGCTGTCACCTGAGAGCAGCCAGCAGGGAACACAGAGATTGGCCTCTGGCCAGGTGACCTGCTGCATACAAGAAGAGGCCAGGAAGGAGGTATAAAGAGGCCATGTGGTCGATGCCATTTTGTTCTCAGCTCAGCACTTCATCCCAGAGGCAGCAGTGCAGAGATTGAAGGGCCCGAAAGACCTGTGAACCCATCCTGATCGTAGGATGTGCAATAAGAACTTTTAAACCAGCAGCTGTAACATCTCTGCTAGAGCCTGCATCGAGGACTGGGAGATTCGGTGCATGTAACGTACTATTCTTTAACAACCTGACTCTCAGGCTTTTCTTTCTTGTGATAATAAACCTTTAGATATAGATTCTAAAGGATTGGCTCAGCATGATTTGTGGGTAAGGTCCAGAGGGTAAATTGACCAGGGATCTGTGGCTGGTTTCTTGGAACCGGACAGGACGTGTTCGGGGTAGGAGGGATTGGGTGCTAGGACCCCCCACCTGTGTATAGGCCCGGGGCCATCTGGGGCATGGATATTGCTGGGGTGTCGGAGGGATTTTGCTCGTGAGGCTTCAGGCAGGTTGCTGAAGCGCTCTGTGGGACTAGTTTGTGGCCTGTGTGGAGAGGTCACCAGTCTGGGGGCTGTAAGGAGCCCCGGATTTGAGCAATTCGCCCTGAGCGGACGCCCACAGCTGTGCCCAGACACGGCCCGGTCTGTCACACATGGGCAGCAGAGGGGCCCGCACACACACCTGTGCCCGGCAGCGCTGTCCGTGGGAGTGGGTGGTGCCTCGTGTAGGCAGCCATGCCCATGTTCTGTGTGCGGCACTCCTCGGTCTGTGCCCTTCCGCCCAGCCCCCCTCCAGCAGTGGCTGGTGGTCGGAGGGCCCCCCATGTGCATGGCCTCCCCTGAGCCAGTGAGCAAGATCCTGGGGGTGCCCCCCATCCTGAGGCCGTGTGGCGCAGACTGGCGCTGCACACGGTTCCACCTGCACCGAAGGCAGCCCGATGTCCAGGGCGAGCGACGATCACACCCCATCCCCGCTGCGCCCGCCTCCCCGCCCTGTGTGTGTGGAGAACTGAGCATCGTCGCTCCCCACCCCCAGAGGATGCCTGCAGCACGTCTAGGCCCTGGGGTACCCGCTTGAGGATCAGGGTGACCGTACTGGACGTGTCCTCCTCCTCCACATGTGGGGACAGGGCACCCCCACTCCCGAGGATCTCATGGAGACCCTGGTAATAGGGGCAGGAGTGCGATCCTGACCCGGAGCAGGTGCTGTGCTCCCTGGCCCTGGCGAGCTCTTTCACTTTACTCCGGACCTGTTCTAAGGTCCAGGGGAGAGGTCACCCCACTCCGCCAGGGACTCAGCCCTGCGCCCATAGACGTCTGCATTTCGGCACCGGGAGCGGAGATCCTGTAGGGTCTCCTCCTCCCCACACAGCTCGAGGAGGATCTCTGCTCCGGACCAGGAGGGTACATGCCGCTTGCTACCCCGGGCAGGTTCCTGGGAGCCCTGGGGTGCTCTCTGTGAGGGCCAGGGGAGCCTCGGGGGCTTGAGGCTGGGACCTGTTGGCAATGCCTGTGGCAGGGAGAGCCGCGTGGTCAGGTGTGGCTGCCAGGACCGGCTCCCTACCACAGGCTTTCCCAGGGTGCCTGCAGCTTGAAGAGGTGGCCGGAGACAGGAACGATGGAGTGCTCATGACTTTAGATGGAGTGGCCCCCCGGGCACCTCTCTGATTTCCTGGGGCCTCTTCTTTCGAAAACCTTCTTCCCCGTCCACACACACGTTCTTCCGAAAGAGCTCGTTGGGGCCAGGCTTCTTCCTCGCAGAAAGAGGGTTGCCACTGTCAGACAAGCCCCCCCGGCCTTTCGAAACAAGGTGCCAGCTGTGGGGACGTAATTGAACGGCCCTTTTCCGAAAAACCCTCTGCAGCGTAGACACACCCTATGGGCGAACAATCGACAGGAGGGAGCCAGGTGGACCCACAGCACCTGCCCTTGTAACTAGAAGTGACGGGCCCTTCACACCGGTGTCCCCAGTGCCCGGCGTCCCCACGGGTGGGACTCCGAGGGACCACGACCCCCTGCCGGGTACTGTGGGTGGCATATGGGCAAAGTGTAAGTGAAGTAGCTTAATTCTTGTATTATAATAATCTATTTATTGCCTTTGCATTTGTGACGTAGTGGGGGTACTTGCTGGGCTGTGGTGACCCCTGCTGTCTGGAGCAAGACCCAGCAGGGAAAACCTCGCTAGGCAGAGGTAAGGCCAAACTTGTTGAACCAGTGGCCAGACACCCCCCATGGAGAGGAACAAAGGGAGGTGGATGCTGCCCTGGCTGGGGGGCAGGGCTGCAAGGGAATTTAGTTAGTTACTGTGGGAGAGCATGGAGGAGAGCCTAGGAGAAGGGGCTGGAGTTTAGGGGCCCAGTCTCCCCCATCTCAAGGGGGCCTGAGGCATCCTAGCCCAGCTCTGGGACCAGACTACATCTGTGCTGGGCTGTATCCTGGAGAGGCAATAAACTTCCTCTATTCCACCGGCTGGTGAAGTCTGTTTGTGCCATTTCGGGGTGCAGGAGACGGGGAACCCCCAACGCGCCGTCACAGCATTGCTTTGTCCTGTACTGGGATAGGTTATTACCTGTATCAAAAAGGCAATAACAAAATGTTTTTTAAGTGCATCAGAAGCAGGAAGCCTCCTAAACAACCAGTGGGGCCCCCGGACACTTGAGATACACAAGGACACTTAAAGACGATAAAACCATTGCGGAGAAACTAAGTGAATCTTTGCTTCAGTCTTCACGGCTGAGGATATCGGGGAGATTCCCAAACCTGACCCGTCCTTTGTAGGTGACAAATCTGAGGACTTGTCTCACACTGAAGTGTCATTAGAGGAGGTTTTGGAATTAACTGATAAACTGGCCAGTAACAAATCACCGGGACAGGATGGCATTAGCCCAAGAGTTCTGAAAGAACTCAAATGTGAAATTGCGGAACTATTAACTATGGTTTGTAATCCTCGGGGTGGACGCTCTCCCTCAGGGCCTCCTGGACCCTGACAGCCCCTCGATGGATCCCCGGATGGCAGCCTGCAGCAAGTGCAGCCGGGCTGATGGCAACAACCCCACCAGATGCACCGATGTGCCCAGGGGCAGCTCTGGCTCCATGTGGCCGAGTGCTGTGGTGTCCCGAGTGCGGGCACTCAGGGCACTCCAAGTCAGGACTGCTTTGCTGTCCCCCATTGAATTAGACAAGCAAGCAGGAACCCTGAGAACTGTCTGTCCGGGGTGGGGGGTTGGGTCCCTTTAAGCACAGCCCTCGGCTAGCCTGAGACAGCAGCTCCACACACTCAAGTCCTAACCTGATGCCCTGCCGGCACTGCTTCCGGCCAGCCTTAACCCCGGTTCAGGGTCCACTCAGTGTGGACGCGCTATTATGAAATAGTTTTTATGTCTAGATGCATTATTTCAAATTAGCTTAATTAGAATGAACTATTTCGAATTAAGTAATGTAGACATACCCTAACAGGGTTTAAAAGAGAACTAGATCAATTCATGGAGGTTAAGCCCATCGATGGCTACTAGCCAGGGGGTAGGAATGGAGCCCCGGCCTCTGTGTGTCAGAGGGTGGAGACGGACGGCAGGAGAGAGATGGCTTGATCATTCCCTGTTCGATTCCCTCCCTCTGGGCACCTGGCGCTGGCCACTGAGGGCAGACAGGACCCTGGGCTGGACAGGCCTTTGGTCTGACCCCGTCTGGCCGCTCTGAGGTTCTTGTGTTTTCATGTATTAATTGCTTTGCAGTTGATAGGAATTAAGGCTTCAATGGCAGAGTAATGGCTGTTTACATTTCACAAGCTTTAAATCAATGTGAACTTAACGAGTGCGATAACGATGTGGTTAAGTCTCTGGAGTGTCCCGGTTTCCCTTGGATCTAAAATAAATCGAACCGTAATACAAGGG
The DNA here is from genome assembly GCF_049634645.1 of Pelodiscus sinensis. NCBI lineage: Eukaryota > Metazoa > Chordata > Testudines > Trionychidae > Pelodiscus > Pelodiscus sinensis. Next base: position 14,691,859 of record NC_134740.1, on the reverse strand, counting down.
GAGGAGGGGGATGGGTTATAACCTCTCCCCTGTGTACGGGCGGGCTGGGGGGCGCAGGGAGCGCTGGGGTGTCTGAGGGAGGTGGGGGATGGGTTATAACCTCTCCCCTGTGTAAGGGGGGCTGGGGGGCGCAGGGAGCGCTGGGGTGTCTGAGGGGAGGTGGGGGATGGGTTATAACCTCTCCCCTGTGTGAGGGGGGCTGGGGGGCGCAGGGAGCGCTGGGGTGTGTGAGGGGAGGTGGGGGATGGGTTATAACCTCTCCCCTGTGTACGGGCGGGCTGGGGGGCGCAGGGAGCGCTGGGGTGTCTGAGGGGAGGTGGGGGATGGGTTATAACCTCTCCCCTGTGTGAGGGGGGCTGGGGGGCGCAGGGAGCGCTGGGGTGTGTGAGGGGAGGTGGGGGATGGGTTATAACCTCTCCCCTGTGTACGGGCGGGCTGGGGGGCGCAGGGAGCGCTGGGGTGTCTGAGGGGAGGTGGGGGATGGGTTATAACCTCTCCCCTGTGTGAGGGGGGCTGGGGGGCGCAGGGAGCGCTGGGGTGTGTGAGGGGAGGTGGGGGATGGGTTATAACCTCTCCCCTGTGTGAGGGGGGCTGGGGGGCACAGGGAGCACTGGGGTGTGTGAGGGGAGGTGGGGGATGGGTTATAACCTCTCCCCTGTGTAAGGGGAGCTGGGGGGCACAGGGAGCACTGGGGTGTGTGAGGGGAGGTGGGGGATGGGTTATAACCTCTCCCCTGTGTAAGGGGAGCTGGGGGGCACAGGGAGCACTGGGGTGTGTGAGGGGAGGTGGGGGATGGGTTATAACCTCTCCCCTGTGTGAGGGGGGCTGGGGGGCACAGGGAGCACTGGGGTGTCTAAGGGGAGGTGGGGGAGGGGTTATAACCTCTCCCCTGTGTGAGGGGGGCTGGGGGGGCACAGGGAGCACTGGGGTGTCTGAGGGGAGGTGGGGGATGGGTTATCACCTCTCCCCTGTGTAAGGGGAGCTGGGGGGGGCACAGGGAGCACTGGGGTGTCTGAGGGGAGGTGGGGGATGGGTTATAACCTCTCCCCTGTGTAAGGGGGGCTGGGGGGCACAGGGAGCACTGGGGTGTGTGAGGGGAGGTGGGGGATGGGTTATAACCTCTCCCCTGTGTAACGGGGGCTGGGGGGCACAGGGAGCACTGGGGTGCCTGAGGGGAGGTGGGGGATGGGTTATAACCTCTCCCCTGTGTAACGGGGGCTGGGGGGCACAGGGAGCACTGGGGTGTCTCATGGGAAGCGGGGGATGTGGGAGGCTAGGGCGGGAGTGACCCAGGGGAACAGGGGATCTCCAGGGGTTGCTCGTGAGGTTTCTGGGGAGCTGGGGTGGATCTGGGGGTCTCTGTGTGGGTTTTGGGGCCTTACAGCGACCGACCCCCAGGCTGAGGTGGGAAGTGGCCGTGTCTCTGGGCTCTTTGCCTAGTTTAACCCGCTCAGTGGATCCTCCAGACACATTCCCCCCTTTCCCCGGGTTCCTGTGGCAGACACCCTGCCGGGTGCCAATGGGTCTCGTGCTGTGGGGTGGGGGTGGGGGGCAGGGGGCAGAGGGGCTGCCGGTTCCACCAGCCATAGCGGGTGCCTGGGTAATCCCACCTCCTGCCCCCTGTAATTTAATCCTGCCAACTACCCCTCTGCAGCCCGTGGTCCCGTCCCGACGGAGCGCCAGGGTCTCATGCCCGCCAGCCCGCCCTGCCCCACACAAGGCGGAGTCATTATTCTATTCACAAGGCAGGTGACTATCCTTGGGAAGACGTGAACCCCATGAACAAGTTTTCTCCCTCCTCCTTGTGACACCCTGTTAGATACCTGAAAACGGCTTCATGTCCCCCCTCAATCTTCTCTTTTCTAAACTAAACAAACCCAATTCCTCCAGCCTTCCCTCATAGCTCATGTTCTCTAGACCTTTCATCATTCTTGTTGCTCTTCTCTAGACCCTCTCCAATTTCTCCACATCTTTCCTGAAATGCGGTGCCCAGAACTGGACACAATCCTCCAACTGAGGCCTAACCAGCGCAGAGCAGAGCGGGAGAACGACTCCTCGTGTCTTGCTCACAACACACCTGTTAATGCCGCCCAGAATCATGGTTACTTTTTTTGCAACAGCATCACACGTCTGACTCATACTCCCTCATCTCAGGGCGCGTCCAGGAATGGCAGAGTAGTGTGGGTAGCAGTGGCAGGCACAGACATCACCCCTGGGGAACTGCCTCGGTGCCAGCCTGCCAGGACCCTGGGAACTTCCCGAGGCCGGCAGCCTGGTCCGACATCCAGGCCTCCTTGTCTCCACTGCTGGTTTGGCCTGTGCTAGCCCTGCTCTTGCGGTGTCGTGTGTGTACGCCGAGGACACTCCCCGACCCCGTCCAAATCCTGGAAACTCGCAGTTCTCCTGTGCCCCTCACGCCCGACCCGCAGCCCCCTGCCAGCCCAGCCCAGCCCAGCCCTGCCCCCCCATCCCCACAGCCTCATCTGTCCCTTTGCAAAGGAGTCCCAGAATTCCGTTGGCTTTCCGGCCGGCCGCTGCCCCCTGCACCGAAGCTTTCCCGGACCGACCCACCGCCAGCCCAAAGTCGCTCTGTACGTGTGCGGGGCAGGAAACGTGCGCAGGTACCCGCCCGCGTTCCGCCTGCGGTTTGTCCCGAAGAAGCTCTAAGGGGCTGGGACGGGGAGGCCCCGAGGGACGTGGGGTGGGGTGGGTCAGACGTCACACGGGACACTGTCCTCCTCCAGCAATTGCCCCAGGAACCTCCCTGCACCGTGCTGGGGACCCCCCATAGTTAGTGCTTTTGGCCACGCTAGGGGCTCGGACTCTGCTGGGCCGTTCAGTGCTGCTCTGGTACACGATGGCACCTTGCCCGCGGAGGAGACAGACGGGTACTCCGTGGCTTCGTGCCAAAAGGAGCTGGGGGTGGAGTGGTCAACTCCGTGTGGTGAGGCGCCAGCGCAGAGCCGACGTCGAGACTACAGTCCCCCTTGGACGGAGGAACGGAAACCAAGGGCTTGGGAGTTGCAAACGAAGCGCTGATTTACAAGCCTCCCCCTTCACTTGCATCCTCGCACCGAGCGCGTTTTCGGAAGAGCTATTTTCCCCAAAAAGCGTTCTGGACGGGGTGGTTTAGAAACCCCCTTTTGTGAAAGATCCCCCGGAGCCCGATGTGTTCAGGGGAACGGGGTCTTTGGAAAAAGGGTGCGTGTCTCTCCGGAAGCGCCTTGTCCACAACGCTTCCCCCCCGACAATATCTCGTCTGAAAAAGCGCTCGGCCGCGGGTCTGCAAATGAAGCGGGAGATTTGTAACTCAGCGCTTCACGTGCAGTTTCGAAATCCTTCATTTCCATTCCTCCGTCCAAAGGAGACGGGTCCGGGCATGGCCTGAGGAGAACAACGGGCTTCCCTCCGCACGGGCGAGGTGATAAAAGTCTCCTGGAGCTGCCTCCATTTCGTCTTCGCTCCTGCCCTCAGCTCCCCAAGCGCCTTTGCTAAGGACAGGGGCCCGGACGGATTCGCTGACCCACCTGACACAGGACGCGCCCCAGAGACTTTTAAACTGGCTCTCGTCCCATCTTGGCTAAGGGCCTGCCCCAGGAAGTTGGGGATTGCTGTGTGTGGTGCCCTCTAACAGCTGGGATTTGTCCTTCCCGGACACGGCGTGCGGTCCACCTGCCTCTTTGGGCACGGCTCCCAGGTCTGCACCCCTGGCTAGATCAGACCAACCCACTGTCCCTGCTCACAGGCTGGTTACTTCCTCCCGGAGCCCTCCTTCCCCGCAGGCTTTATGCAGCGCGGGGCGCACAGAGAAGGGCCGGCAGGGCCCAGAGTTCAAACTGCTGACGGGAAACCCTGAGACACAGGAACCAGAACACGGGGGCTGTTGGGGAGAGTCCAGATTTATTCAGAATTCACAGCTCCAGCAGCGTGGGACCAGGGGCTGCTGCTTAACTCAAGGGCAAAATCTGGGATGGACCTTAGCTTGGAGCACCCAGGAAATGACATGGGGCAGCCGAGGGTGGGCGGGGAAGGGGCGGCTATACTGTATAATGGGCACTAGGGGGCAGCCAAGGGTGGGCGGGGAAGGGGCGGCTATACTGTATAATGGGCACTAGGGGGCAGCAGAGGGTTGGTGGGGAAGGGGTGGCTATACTGTATAATGGGCACTAGGGGGCAGCAGAGGGTGGGTGGGGAAGGGGCGGCTATACTGTATAATGGGCACTAGGGGGCAGCAGAGGGTGGGGTGGGGAAGAGGTGGCTATACTGTATAATGGGCACTAGGGGGCAGCAGAGGGTGGGTGGGGAAGGGGCGGCTATACTGTATAATGGACACTAGGGGGCAGCAGAGGGTGGGAGGGGAAGGGGCGGCTATACTGTATAATGGGCACTAGGGGGCAGCAGAGGGTGGGAGGAAGGGGCGGCTATACTGTATAATGGGCACTAGGGGGCAGCAGAGGGTGGGTGGGGAAGGGGCGGCTATACTGTATAATGGGCACTAGGGGGCAGCAGAGGGTGGGTGGGGAAGGGGTGGCTATACTGTATAATGGGCACTAGGGGGCAGCAGAGGGTGGGCGGGGAAGGGGCGGCTATACTGTATAATGGGCACTAGGGGGCAGCAGAGGGTGGGGTGGGGAAGGGGCGGCTATACTGTATAATGGGCACTAGGGGGCAGCAGAGGGTGGGGTGGGGAAGGGGCGGCTATACTGTATAATGGGCACTAGGGGGCAGCAGAGGGTGGGCGGGGAAGGGGCAGCTATACTGTATAATGGGCACTAGGGGGCAGCAGAGGGTGGGGGAAGGGGCGGCTATACTGTATAATGGGCACTAGGGGGCAGCAGAGGGTGGGGGAAGGGGCGGCTATACTGTATAATGGGCACTAGGGGGCAGCAGAGGGTGGGTGGGGAAGGGGCGGCTATACTGTATAATGGGCACTAGGGGGCAGCAGAGGGTGGGTGGGGAAGGGGCGGCTATACTGTATAATGGGCACTAGGGGCAGCAGAGGGTGGGGTGGGGAAGGGGCGGCTATACTGTATAATGGGCACTAGGGGGCAGCAGAGGGTGGGTGGGGAAGGGGCGGCTATACTGTATAATGGGCACTAGGGGGCAGCAGAGGGTGGGGTGGGGAAGGGGCGGCTATACTGTATAATGGGCACTAGGGGGCAGCAGAGGGTGGGTGGGGAAGGGGCGGCTATACTGTATAATGGGCACTAGGGGGCAGCAGAGGGTGGGTGGGGAAGGGGCGGCTATACTGTATAATGGGCACTAGGGGCAGCAGAGGGTGGGGTGGGGAAGGGGCGGCTATACTGTATAATGGGCACTAGGGGGCAGCAGAGGGTGGGGTGCCGCCCCCCTGTACCTGGCCCCTGCTCAGAGGTAGGTGAGGCGTCCCCGGTGGCCGGTGGGGGGAGCGGAGTGGGGTGCGGGGAGGCTGTGGGGCCGCGCCGGCTCTGGGTCTAGAGGTGTTTGATGTAGAGCGCCGGGAGCCTCTTCCAGCAGGAGAGGACGATTTTCTGGGTGCTCCTGAGGCCGGTGTAGGAGAGGGTGAAGTGGTTGTAGATGCAGACGGTGATTGGGAAGGTGGCGATGCTTTCGTAGCGGTAGGGCCCCTTCACCAGCCCGCCCGTGCCGCAGACGTTGTTGATATCCTCGGGGGGCGCGTTGATGAAGGTGTTGGTGTGGCGGCCGTACAGCGCCCGCCTCCACATCATCTTGGTGCAGTAGTCGTTGACGGTGGCGGTGCCAAAGCTGGGGGGATTGTCCACGTGGCGCTTGCGGAACAGGTTGTTCAGCGGGTTCCAGTTCTGCCCCGCGCTCAGGGCCAGGCTGGCGGCCAGCAGCAGCAGGAGGGGCAGCAGGGTGGCCGGGCGGGGGCCGTGCAGAGCCATGGCTGGGGCGGGCTGCGGGGGCACGAAGGGAAGAGGCATGGAGTCAGTGTGGGGCGGGCAAAGGGGGCAGGTGCTTAGGAGTCCCGGGATTCCACAGGGTGGGGCCAGCAATGCTGTTGAGGAGGCTGGGGGGGGGGAGCGGCAGCGTAGGGACTGAGGATAATCGGAAAATCAGGGCGCGCACACAGACACACAAACACACACACACACACACACACAGAGAGACACCCCCCCCAAGAAGGAACTGCCTGACTCCCGCACCCCTGGCCCCGAGCCCCCTGCCCCTACTCCTGCGGCCCTGAGCAACCCGCCCCGAGCCCCCGGCCCTGAGCCCCTCGCCCCGACTCCTGCACCCCCAGCCCTGAGCCCCCCGCCCCGACTCCTGCACCCCCAGCCTTGAAGCATGCTGCAACGCCAGGGAAACCTCCCCGTCACAAAACATGGGGTGGACAAGTGCGACGCGGTGAGACCTTTCTATGTGCTTCATGCTCCCGATTCTGGGGAGAGCCAGGACCCCCCCTTCCGCCTTCCCAGGCCCTGCCCCCACCCTTCTTCCCCCAAGCTCCCTGCAATGCACCCTGGGAGACGAGGGGGGCAGGGGTCTGGCACCAGCAGCAGGAGTCGGACTTCCTCACACGTTGGGGGCGGGGGGACCACAGCAAGCTAGACCCACACGGCCCCACATTCCCCTGCCACTGCTGGTGAGTGTGTGTGTGTGTGGGGGGGGTTGGATCAGGCCACACACACACACACACACACACACACACATGCACACGCATGCACACACTCAATCTCACTCACACACATGCACACGCACACAGACTCACTCACACACACATGCACACAGACACAGACTCACTCACACACATGCACACACATGCACACACTCACTGTCACACACACTCATGCACACGCACACAGCCCCCCCCACACACACACAGCGACACAAACACACAGCAGCCAGGGGTCACCTTCCCCCTGGGCCGTCTAGAGGCAAGTTTGGGCGTTTCCATGTCCCCTGGTCGCCCCTTCCCTCCCGTGGCTCCCCACCCCGCGGCAGAGCCAGCACCCAGACGTCCTGGCTCTGAGCCCCGCCGCCATAGCCACTAGCTCACGCTGCCTCCCTGCAAGGAGCCCTGGAGCGGCAGCCCCAGGCCAGCTCCCCCCTCCCCCTGACGGGATCCCCTGCCCCTCACCGGAGTCCTTGCTTGGCTGCTGCGGGTGCGACGGGTCCTGGCCTCTGCAGCGCTGCGCCTGCCTCTGTTCCTCCTGGCCGTCGGCAGCGGGCCATATAGGGCCGGCCGGCCGGGGGAGGGGGTGGAGTGGGAGGGGATGCTAATCAGCAGCTGGGCAGGGCCGCACGCTTGGTATCTGGCAATTAGAAGCCGTGGCCCAGCAGGCAGGGCCGGCGCCAGTCCTGCCAGGGATGTGGGCTCCCCACAAAGCCGCCGGGTGTGTCGGGCCAGCCGGGGCAGGTGCAATCGCTGTGTGGGGGGGCAGAGCCTTCGTCCGCCCGGCCAGGAGCAAGGGGCTCACGTTGCAGGGGGGAGCTCGAGGTGGGGAATTGGGGAAAACGATTTCCCAAGGCGGGCGGGGAAACGCTGGGCCGGGTTCCCTGGGGAGGGGGTGGAGTCTCCGTCCCTAGAGGTGTTTACGTCCCGGCTGGACCACGCCCCGGCTGGGCTGGTTGAGTTGGGCTGGTCCTGCCTTGGGCAGGGGGCCGGACTCGGTGACTCCTGAGGTCTCTGTCCACCCTGAGGTTCTAGGATTCATCTCCCACACTCGTTTTCCTCCCCATCTCGCCCCTTTTAAGGGCCCCCAAGGGGGCGCCGGGTGGAACATCCCCTCCCCTCACGTACCCCTCAGTCAGTCCCAATTCCTCCCGCGCCTGTCGGGCTCCAGGGATTTCCGGTCCCGCGCTTGGCTCGTTTACCAGGCACGAGCCAACCGCCGCCCTGGCGCGATGGCCGGGGGCCTGCGTGTTCGGGCCCGGTTTGGTCACCTCGCGTTGCACCTTTTCTGCTCCGCCTTGATCGCCGGGTGGGACTGGGCGTTCGGCAAAGGGGTCACTCTTCACCGCGGGGGGATGGGTAGGCCCAGTTTTCCCGACACCTCAGCCAGCGTCCCTCCATCCTGACCCTCAGCCTCCTGCCAGGGGGATAAAGAAACTGGTTGGAAAGTGGGTGTCTAAATCCCTTTGAAAGTGGCAGACCGCGCACATGAACCCCTTGGGCTGCTGTGCTGTCATCAGCGGATGAACGCTCAGCCAGCACTGGTACACCAGACCCCTCAGGAACTCGTGACCGCGATTGCCGGAGCTGGCGTGTGACTCACCGGCCCGGCGAGAGGTGCAGCTGGAAGAGGAGTATCACAACACGGGGGCGAGCTGGCAACATGCATTTCCCCATCCTGGCATCTCCGGGCCGACCTGCTCTTCCGCTGCAGGAGAGGAGAGTTTCTCCGCAGGAAGGACTCCGCCCGTGGACGGCCCTGGGCCTCTCCCCTGTTTCCCAGAGCTCTTGGGATGGGGAGAATGAGCGTAGGAGCTACAGGGAAGGGCCAAAGGACGGGGAGAGATTTGCAGCTGAGCTGTGTCCATGGACCACGAGCGGTGGCTGGGATTTCCAGAGACAACGTGCTGGTTAGGATGTGGGTCTCGGCAAGGGAGGGAAGGTGGGGTGTGGAGAGAGACACTCAGAACAACGCACTGAGGGGGCCATACAACACCCCCCCCCATGAAACCAGCCCCAGAGACCGACGGGGCTCTCCGACTCCCCCGAGCGAGAGGCACAACACGCACACCACACAACAGGCCATGACGGAGAGGCAGGCAAGAGGCGCGCGTGTGCAACACACACTCGCACGTCACGAGACACAGGAGAGCCCCCCCATGTTACCCACCAGCTCTGTGATTCTTGGGGAACCAGAACATGGTCGCCTGTCAGCCTTGTGCTCTTGGGGAGTCAGGGAGTGACACTCATGGAAAACCATCCCCCTCCCTCAGGCCTCTGCTAGAATCAAAGACAAAGCAATGACAAGGCTGGGGAAGACACACCTAAACTGCTTCAGACAAGGGTGATATAATTAAGGAAACACCCCAGCCTCATTTGCATTAAAGATGGAACAGAGGGACATCTCATTAGCATACAGAATGGAGAGCAGCTCTTCCAAGGCAGGAACCGCACTGAACTATGGGACACCGAAAGCAGAGAAGCACTGCCTGATGGGAAATCCCTGCTCCAGATGCTAATGAACCCAGGCTGCTCACGCCCAGATTAGTCATTATCAGACCAATTCTAGTAACGATCCTATTGACATCTAAAATACTGAAACTGCCAAGTTGCATTGTGAGCTCGTTCAAGGAACATCCCCCATAACCAGGTGTGATCAGTCTCTATTGTCTCTCCTTTCTCTTTGAACTATCCCTATAAAAACTCCTGTCCTTGCCCCAAGAAAACTGTTCTGATACCTGGACTTAAACTGCATCAGTTCCATTGAGACTTCTTCATCTCCTGTCTGATCGTGCTGGGGGCTCTGTCCTGCTTCTCTCCTGCCCTCTGGACCCCCGGCTACCATCATCATCTGGGAACCCCGATCAGTGCAAGCTCCGTGGAGTGGTGAGGTCTCTCTCTCTCTCTCTCTCTCTCTTTCTCTCTCTCAACTATCTCTCTAAGCATAGCCTCCTGACCCTGCCCTGTGTAAACTGTTATATGGTTACCTAACATTTGTAATCAGCTTCAATTTAGATTTAATATTGTAATTGTTAGATTTAATATTGTAACTGTTTGAGATCTATTCACTACTCAGAAATAAATCACTTTCATTGTTAAGCTGGTTGCTTCTCTCTCTTTCTTTCTCTTTTCTCACTCTTCCTTAAGGGGTGTTGTTTTGGCTTCCCCATTCGCTCTGCAACAACGCTTCTTGTACCCAAGCTAAAGATCCCTGGAGTGCCCAAAATCCTGTGGGGTTTGCTCATCGTGTGGTTACCAGTGAATGACTGTGGTGTGACAGTGGGGATAGGGGGTGCTGAACCTGGGGGCTCATGAGGATGGCAGCTTAAAGTGCTGTTTAATCCAGCCCACGGAGTCCAAAGGCACATGAGGGTGCAGTGTGGCATTGCTGTGAACCCAGCCAGCTGAGTCCAGGGACATATGAGGGGGTCAGCTTGTGAGTGCTGAGTACCCAGTCCTCTCAGACGTGCTCTGTTAGTGGGTGTGAGTGTCTATGCGTGTTGCTAAGGTGGGAAGAACCCCATCCTGAGGAACCTAGTTCCTGCAGGAGAGCTCCAGTGGGAGGGGGAATTGGCAGCAGGGAGAATTCAGCTCCATATGAGAGCCCAAGTAAGCACCAACAGCACACGGATAGAACTGTCAACCTTCCCCCAGTCCCATAAGGGTAACCCTGATAAATGAGCATACCCCAGAGTATTGGGCAAATCTGGTAACACCCACGCCTGGGATTCACGCGCACAGAACCCACAAACTCCTGTCACTCAAAACGTGACACACACAAGACAACGCTGCACATGTAACCCCCAAGGAGACGACCTAGATTCCCGGGGCTGTTGGCTGGCAGCTCAGGGGGAGGCGCACTGTCCCTGGTAGGGAGCGGGGAGCCAAGGCAAACTCAGCCGGCAGCCAACAGGGAGCGAGATGCCCCTCCCGGGGAGTTAGGAGAGGGGAGAAGCCATTTGGGGGAGTGAGTCTGGCGCCAGCCAGGGCAAGGGGAGGGCTGGCAAGCCCCAGGCCCGCATGCAGGGTTCCCCGACAACTGGCCTCTAGGGACCCAAAAGCAAGATCCCTCTGCTGGGTTTTTCCTTTCTCCACTGCTGTTCCCAGTTTGTAGAGTTTGCTGGAAAACGCCCCCTGCCAGGCTCAGTTAGCCCCCAGCTCCCTCGGTGAGACCAGTCCCCGCACGGCCAGCGCCGCTGTCGGCTAGGTCAGGGCTGCTGGGTGTGTTGGGTGCTGGGCTGGATTGTAGCACAGGCGTGCCATCTGCCCCTTGAGCCCGGCGCCCCTTGGCGGGGAGGGGAAAGCCTGGGACAGATGCCGCCTGATTCCTGCCTGAAGAGGATCCCTGCCACAGAGACCACCCTCGGCAGCGACTGAGTCCAGAGTCCTCTCTGAACCTGGGGATCGTGCATGGAGGTTGTGGGTGCACCATCTTCTAGCTAGTCAGTCAGGGGATTTGTTTTGGGGGCCCCCTACTCCCTGAACGGTGTCCTCACGCCAGGGAGGAAGGGTTTGGGGATTTTATAACCTGCTGCATCCCTGTGGAGGGATCTCCCGCCTTCTCCCGCTTGTGAGTCCTGCGGGCTGTGCCGAACCCCACCAGCCCCACTGCTCCACCGCTGCAGAGAGGAATGTTGTGGTCATAGGTCAAGCGCCCCAACCAAGTACACGGACCCACGGGACACTGACCTTACATTGGCTACATCAAGGCACCTGATTGGAGCAAGTCACAGGCATTAGCCGCGTGGGCACCGGTGCCCCTAAAAATCGTGTTTTACCCGGTTGTGTTAGACGTGTCTCCTGCTCAATATCATTGTGTTGGATAGATTGTGTGTCTTTGTGTTATTTGCTGGAAGTTTCCAACTATCTGGCAAGTCCGTGGGGATTCCCCTGTGTGAATTTTCCTCCCAGGCTGCCCTGGTGACTTGCCAGGAAGGAGGGAGGGGGGTGGAGGTGCCGACAAATAAAGTCATTGGGAAACATAAAGAGGATCCACCCTGCTGAGTGGGTGGCTGGAATCCAGAAGAACCCAGATCTGTCCATCAAAACCCATAAGCAGACCGGCATTAAAGAAGGTAACCGGGGGGGAGGGGGCGCTACACACAGAACCCCGGTGGGGGGATGCACACGAAGAGCTTTGGGTTGGAGCAGTGAATCGGGGGGGCGGGGTTTAGATGGGGGGGACCTGTGCATGCTGCAATAGTGGGGGGTAGAGTGAAAGCACAGGAGGTAAAATGAGGCTAGTGGCTACAGCAGTGCTAGTGCACGTGCCCAGTACAAGCAAAGCAGCAAAGGGGAGGGCGGGGGAGACCGACCTTATCTGTCCTCCCCCCGCCCCCCCCACCACACAGCCCCTCTTTCCAGGGGCTACGAAGGCCCTGGGAAACCGGTGTTTTGGGCAGATAACTGAGCAAGGAGCTGGCAGGAGCACTGTGTCTGCTTCCTATGTAAATGAAACAACTCCCAGACCCGCTCGGCTCCAGCACTGGCCTGTTCTGAAGCCTTCTGGCAAGTCAGCGTGGGGACCCCGGTCAGGTTTGTAAAGTGAATTCTTACTTTTTGGTGAGACCCCGTCAGGACGCCTGGGCTCTGTCTCAGACCTGGAAGGGGAGCGGGGTCTAGTGGTTACAGCCGGGGGCAGATCCATCTGGGTTCTATATAAGAACATGAGAACGGACAGGCTGGGTCAGAGCAAAGGTCCATCCAGCCAAGTGTCCTGTCTGCCCACAGCGGCCAGTGCCAGGTGACCATCAAGTGATCCCTCTCCTGTCACCCATTCCCAGCCGCTGACAAACAGAGGCCGGGGGCCTGGCTCTGCCCAGCCTAGCAGCCATTGATGGACCATGAACTTGTTTTGTCCTGTTTGGGTCTTTCTCCCACCACCGGCAAAGAGTCCCAAGACTGACCATGAAGAAATCACCTGTTTTGTTTTAATTCGCTGCCCATCAGTTTCGTTGGGTGACCGTCTTGTGCTATGGTAGTGCAGGAATAAACAACAGCTCCCTATTCAATCTCCCCACGCCAGTCTGGATTTTTGACCTCTAACATACCCCATAAGCCTTCAGTCTTTTCTTTTCCCAGCTGAAAAATCCCACTCTTGTTAATCTCACCTCATATGGCGGCTGTTCCTTACCCTTCGTCATTTCTGCTGCCGTTCTCTGTAGCTTTTCCGAATGGAATAGACCTTGGTTTAGATGGGGTGTCCAGATCTGCATGTGGTATGCAGCATGTGGGCACCCCATGCCTTTACACAGAGGCCACATGGGATTTTCGGTCTCATCTATTCCTTTCCGAATGCTTCCCAATATTCCGCTAGCTTGTCAGATTCTCACTGGATATTGGCTGGATGCTTGCAGGGAACTATCCACAAGGATCCCAAGAGCTCTTTCTAGAGTGACAGCAGCTATCTTAGTGGGACGTAGTGGGGGTACCTGGCTGGTTTCTACGCTGCTGGCTCTGGGGTAACCCCCACTGGCTGTAGTTGGTACCACGGCCCAGCAAAACAGGATGAGTCATTATGCAAAGGGGGTGTCAACCTGTCTGACGAGCCACCCCCATGGAGAGGAACAAAGGAAGGTGGATGCTGCCCTGGCTGGGGGGCAGGGCTGGAGGAGAGTGTGAGAGTTCCTGGCTGGAAAGCAGGGAAGAAGGAACTGGGGAGGAGTCTGGGATCCCCCCTTCTCAAAGGGGGCACTGAGGCCTCTTAGCCCCAGTTCCTGTAACCAGATTACATCTGTGTTGTGCTGTATCCTGAAGGAGCAATAAACCACCCTCAATTCTACTGGCTGGTGGAGTCTGTTTGTGCCATTTCGGGGTGCAGGAGATGGGGGAACCCCAATGCACCGTCATACGTAGACCTCACCCTTTTTGTATGTATAGTCGGGCTGTTTTCCCGTGTGCATTACTTGGCATTTATCAACATTGATTTCCATCCGCCATGATGCTGACCAGTCACCCGGTGGTGTGAGCTCCCTTTGGACCTAACCATCTTGAGTCATTTTGTATCACCTGCAAATTTGGCCACCTCTCTGTTTACCCCCTTTCCAAGATGATTTATGAATCTGTTGAACAGCCCAGGTCCCAACTCAGACCCCTGGAGCCCACGGCTGTTTATTCCTGCCCTTCGTTTGCTGTCCTCTCAGTGGAGGATCCCACAATCGCTCCCTGATCCTCTAACCTCAGTACGGAATTCAAAGACGTGACTGCTCGGGAGGCTACAGCTCCCCCCAGGCCCCTCAAATGGCAGCAAGTCCCCGTAGAAAAATGCTCATCCCGCGATAGCTGGTTGTCCTGTCAAGGCTGCTCCCCACTCTGGCACACCGAGTGCAGAAGGGAGGACTCGCAGGAAGCTTTAAACTGCCCTACCATGAAAGGCTTGTGTTAAAACTCCCCCCAGTCACAGATCCCCTGGCCTTGGATTAGTATCACTGCCCCCTCCCACATGCAACCCTCCTTGCATTTGGGAATTTCTCCCTGCGGGGCACCCTCAAGCTCTTATAGCCGCCTGGAGAGAGCCGGAAAAGCTGGCTGTTGCAATCAGCTGAAAAGGGCACTTTAATTTCTCAGCAGTCTGGGTGGGCAGTCTCAGGCCTGGGCCCACAGAACCTCCCGCCTTCTAGGGCACAGGAGTCCGACTGGGGGCGTAGAAGGGTGATGTTTAGGAGCAGACCAAAGGAAACACACTGGGGGAGATGTTGTCTGGTTGCCGGGTGCTACAGAGCTGCTAAAGGAAAGGATTGAAGCCCAGAGAATTGCTCCCCTGGGATTCGGTGTGGAGCATTACAGCGTAAGGGGGTAGTTCCATGGCTCAGCACAGAGACGACCAACAAGCCCCAAAATACAGAGAAAATAACCTGAGTGCATCTGACTAACCGTTCCCTGTTCTACTCACATCTCTGTAGCCTACAGACTTAGTCCTTCCCCAGGCAGGGATGTGTCAATATTTTCTCTGCCTGGTTCGCTGGCTCTTTCCAGGTCCTTCCAGGCTCTTTCCTGGCCCCACAGGAACAGGAAAGACAGCTCCTTTCAATTAAAAAACCCACACACAGTTTCCATTGGCCTGCTGCCAAGTCACTTCCTGCTTCCCTCGTATTCCTGGTGAGGCTCAATTGTTTTACCCCTTGCAGACTAGGCAAGGTGGATTCGATGAAAGGAGTTAACTACTGGGAAAAGAATTTAGCCAGCGGAATGGCTGGAATGTCCAGGAAAAGATGGGTTCGATCGCAGAAGGTCTGTAGGTCACTCTGCCCTTCGGGGCAACCCACCACCCTGTCTTGCTGGGACAGAAACTCTGGGCTCCCCCAGAAAAGGCACCACATTGGGGTTACCAACCCCCAGCAGAGCAACATAGAGGCTGAATTAGCTCAGCTCTGGGAGAGCTCAGTCGTTAGGCTGTTGACAGCACCCAGAAACACTGCACCCCAGAAATGGTCATCAACAGTCCCAGCTCCTAGGTGTGTGTGTGTGTTGGGGGGAGAGCGCACAGGGCTCCGTGCACAGCCCTGCCCTGAGCATTAGCTCCCTTCCTCAGCCCCACGCCCCAGCCCACACTCCAGTCAATGGATGTTGGGCTGTGGCATCAACAATTTTCTTCAACTGGGTTATGAAAAAAAACCAGTTTGAAAACTGCTGATCTATACAGTCACTTCTCCACTACAGCGGGATTTTGAAATAACTCGGCTTCTTATTTTGGAATAACAAACCCTCATGTCACGAGGAATAACGCCTATTTCGAAATAGCGGTCGTGTGGATGCTCCTCTGCTGCTACTTCGAAATAGCTCATCTCCGGGGCCGTTCAAAGTCATCACTCCCCGGTGCTTCCTGAGGCTCTGAGTCGAAGTAGCATGTCCACATTAGGGGAGCCTGCCTTGGACTAATTTCAAGGCTTCCCTTTAATGTGGACATGCTATTTCAAAATAGATATTTTGAGAGTCATTGTTCAGAAATCACTTATTCCAAAATAAGCACGGAGTGTAGACATACCTGTAGCAAGGTATACACAGAGAGCTTATAATCTCACCCCTTTTATCAGTGAAAGAGAGATATGCACAGTGGTTGTTCCCCTGAAGGGTACAATTATTTTTACTGGGCTTGATAATAAACAAAAATTGTTTGTATTAAGTATAAACCAGCAGGGTTTAAGTGATTGCATGTGAAGAGTATGATCCAAGTCAGTTACTGCACCAACACAAACAAAACATGCCAGCTAATCCTAACACACTAAGACACTTGGGACTCACAAATTCTCCCCCACAAGTATTCTAATCATTGCATTCACAAGCTAAACAGCCTCCTCGCTTGGCCCCCTGTTTAGTCTTAAATGTTTCCCACAAGCGTCTTGGGTGGTAAGTGGGGTCTTGTGCTACTACCGTTTGGTTCCCACCTTTATATCCCTTCGGCTCAAGGTGGGAATTCTTTGTGTGCAGTTCAAACTTTTTTCTCCCTTGAATGGAAAAGTACCAGATCCAAAATGGGTTCCAGCATCAGATGGCCAGGTCACATGGCCTGGTGGGACCAACCTCAATCCAGGCTAGCAGGAAAACCAGAACCATTCACAGATCGTTGCGTTGAGCGCCAGGCCATTATGTTTCCAGAGCGCCAGCCTGGCCCTCATTAGCACACTTAAGGCTACGTCTAGACTGCACTCTAAAATTTTTAAAAAAAGATTTTTTGATTTAATTTTGAAAGAGGCTATTTCAAAATGTGATATGTCTGCCTAGCACCAAATTTTGAAATCAAGTGCTCTTTCGAGTCATCCCTTGCTCCTCATAGAACGAGGGATACAGCGATGGTGAAAGAGCACATCTGTCATTTTGAAATGTTTTCGACCTAGCGGATGTGTTCCTTGGACACAGTGTTGCTATTCCAGGATACTTCCAGTATCTCGAAATAGTAATGCAGTCTAGATGTACCCTCAGAATTACAAATAGACCCACACTTCATATTTCCAAAGACGCACACACGAAGGATACATGCACAAAACCAGAATACACAGATTCAGCAGAGGGTAACTTTAAACACAATGTGTGACATCATGTATCTTCGAGTTATGCATATTCATATCCATAAGCTAATCTGCATAAAGCATGGGAGAGCATAACATATCTGCCCCCTACTCCCCACACCAATGGAGGGAAAGTAGTGATACCGATGTACCTGAACTCATAGTAGCGATTGTTCGGGCATCATCGCTAAACTGGTACAAAAGCTGCCCTCGGTTGATCCATCCCTGCACACACCCATCTGGCTATCAGACCACAGGGCACCCATCCCACTGTGGGAGACCAGCAGTTACAAAAGGACCGTGGGAGGTTGAGATTATCATCCGCATTCCCAGGGCTGGGATTTATGAGTCTCGGGAAAAGAAGGTGTGGGAGCAGAATGAAGATTATGGGCTCCAGAAAAGCAGCTTTAGCAACTCAGGGAGCAGGAGGGTAAGTTCCTATGGGTAGGAAAGGGGAGAGCTGAAGTAGTTCAGGGCTGCAGAAGTATCTTGGGGAGACAGTCTTACAAGTGCATCAGTAGACCACTGCAATGTGAAGCTGGCTCCGGGACCTGACAGTCGAAATGGAATCCCACCCAAGTTAGAAATCTGGGCAAATTGCTAAGGGGGAGAACAAAAGGCATCTCCAGCACGTAGGGGCAAAATTCAGGACGGCCAAGACACAAAAAGACTTGGCCATGGACACCAACGGGCATGGGAAAAGGCTTTCGAAATACGGTAGGAAGTGATAGGGAATAGCCAGCGTGGGTTTGTGAAGAACAAGTCATGCCAAACTAATCTGATAGCTTTCTTTGATAGGATAACGAGCCTTGTGGATAAGGGAGAAGCGGTGGATGTCATATACCTAGACTTTAGTAAGGCATTTGATACGGTCTCGCATGATATTCTTATTGATAAACTTGGCAAATATAACTTAGATAGGGCCACGATAAGGTGGGTGCATAATTGGCTGGATAACCGTAGTCAGAGAGTTGTTGTTAACGGTTCTAAATCCTGCTGGAAAGGGATAACAAGTGGAGTTCCTCAAGGGTCTGTTTTGGGACCCGTACTGTTCAATATCTTCATCAATGATGTAGATATTGGGATAGAGAGTACGCTTATTAAGTTTGCAGATGATACCAAACTGGGTGGGGTTGCGACTTCTTTGGAGGATAGGGACATAATTCAAAATGACCTTAGCAAGTTAGAGAAATGGTCAGAGGTAAACAGGATGAGGTTTAATAAAGAGAAATGCAAAGTGCTCCACTTAGGAAGGAACAATCAGTTCCATACATACAAGATGGGAAGCGACTGTCTAGGAAGGAGCATGGCGGAAAGGGATCTAGGGGTCATAGTGGACCACAAGTTGAATATGAGTCAACAGTGTGATGCTGTTGCAAAAAAAGCAAATATGATTCTAGGCTGTATCAACAGGTGTGTTGTAAGCAAAACTCGTGAAGTCATTCTGCCGCTCTACTCTGCACTAGTTAGGCCTCAGCTGGAGTGTTGTGTCCAGTTCTGGGCGCCACATTTCAAGAAAGATGTGGAGAAATTGGAAAGGGTACAGAGAAGAGCGACAAGAATGATTAAAGGCCTAGAGAACATGACCTATGAAGCCAGGCTTCATGAACTGGGCTTGTTTAGTTTGGAAAAAAGAAGATTAAGGGGGGACATGAGAGCGGTTTTCAAATATCTAAAAGGGTGTCACAAGGAGGAAGGAGAACATTTGTTCCTCTTGGTTTCTGAGGACAGGCCAAGGAGTAATGGGCTTAAAGTGCAGCAGGGGAGGTTTAGATTGGACAGTAGGAAAAAATTCCTAACTGTCAGGGTGGTCAAATATTGGAATAAATTGCCAAGGGAGGTGGTGGAATCTCCCTCTCTGGAGATATTTAAGAACAGGTTAGATAGACATCTGTCAGGGATGGTGTAGACGGAGCTTGGTCCTGCCTTGAGGGAGGGGGGCTGGACTCGATGACCTCTCGAGGTCCCTTCCAGTCCTATGATTCTATGATTCTATGAGGAATATTACGACAATGAAGGGAAGTGTTGGAAGGGAACGAACCCTAGAACACTGTAGGATACACATTTCTGAGGCAGGCTATGATATTCTGTTAAGAACCCCTATTCTAAATGTGGAGTCTGGGATTGGCACACACACACAAAACATTATGGCTCCCTCCCTCCCCCACACCTAGCGCAGGGTGAGAGACAGGACATGACACATTCAATGGTTCTAGGAACAAATGCTCAATTGCCAAGTACTCTTAATGTCTCTGCTTTAATCCCCAGATGGACCACAGCCTGCAGAGATACTTTCTTGAAGCTGACAGACATAGCACCACTTAACTCACACTTGATAATTGATCTGTTTGTTTAAATACTTGTTTTACTGGAAACACTAAGTAACTTTAGATTATTGCTCTTATTTTGCCTCACAATTAGTACCTGTCCAGGATCTTACCCGCCCCTCCTGCATACCTCGCACCGCCCATTAAGCATGCTATTTAACTAATTGTCATCTATGGTCTGGCAGTGTTCACTGACCCCTACAGGCGAAGTGACACTGCGACAGCGCTGTGTGTAATAAACGCCCCTGCTTGCTTCATATACGGTGTCCAGACTCTGTTCCTTCCACACTAGAACGGGAAGGGACCTCGAGAGGGACCTCCTAAGGCCGGACTCGGCACCGTCTAGATCATCCCTGGCAGATTTTAATCTAACCTGTGAGATTGTATCAAATGCCTTACTAACGTCTAGGTATACCACAACTCCCACTTCCTCAAGGCTTGCCATCCCTATCAGGCAAAGCTAGCCGATTGATTGACACGATTTGTTCTTTACAAATCCATGCTGGCCGTTCCCTGTCACTGTGTTATCTTCCAGAGGTTTGCAGATGGATTCCTTAATTCCTTGCTCCATTATCTTCCCTGGGACAGACGTTAAAGTGACTGGTCTGTGGTTGCCTGGGTTGTTCTTATCGCCCTTTTTATAAATGGGCGCTCTGTCTTCCCTTTTCCAGTCTTCTGGAATCTCTCCCCTCTTCCGTGACTTGTCAAAGATGAGAGCTAAAGGCTCAGCTCCCTCCTCTCAGCAACATGAGTATTCTAGGATGAATTTGGTCAGGCCCGGGTGACTTGCAGACATCTCGCTTGTCTAAGTAAGTTTTAACTTGTTCTTTTTTTATTGTGTCTTGTGAACCTCCTCCCTTCCCACTGCCATTCGCTGTCAGCCATCCCGTTACCATCCGTCTTCTCGCTGAAAACCGAAACAAAGAGTCAGTAAACTCCTCTGCATGAGCGGCTGGTAAAGGCAAACCCCAGCCCCACCCCTTCACCCAGCCGTACACCCAACCCAAGAGCCTGACTCTTCAGCAACCTTCCTCCCCTTCCCATGGAGCCAAGCCCTGCCCAGCCCCAGCCCAACCTTCCTGGACACCTCCGCTATGTCTACACTCCAGGCTTCTTGCGCAAGAGGCTTTTGTTGGAAGAGATCTTCTGCAGAAACTTCTTGAGCAAGAGCGCGTCCACCCTGCAAAAGTGCATCAAAAAAGGGATGTGCGTTTGCGCAAGAGAGCGTCCAGACTGCACGGATGCGCTCTCGAAAGGAAACTCTGATTGCCTGTCACAGAATGGCCACAAAGGTTTTTTTTCAATGCCTCTTTTGTGCAAAACCCCCTCTGTGACGGACCAGGCCGTGTCGGGGCACAGCTGAAGACGTCCGCTCAGGGCGAATTGCTCAAATCCGGGGCTCCTTACAGCCCCCAGACTGGTGACCTCTCCAAACAGGCCACAAACCAGTCCCACAGAGCACTTCAGCTGCCTGCCTGAAGCCTCACGAGAAAAACCCCTCCGACACCCCAGCAATATCCGTGCCCCAGATGGCCCCGGGTCTCATACACAGGTGGGGGGTCCTAGCACCCAATCCCACCTACCCTGAACAAGTCCTGTCCGGTTCCAGGGCACAGTCAACCTGTGGAACTCCTTGCTAGAGGATGCGTTGAAGGCTAAAACTTTAGCAGGGTTCAAAAAAGAGCTAGATCGATTCATGGAGGTTAGGGCCATCAGTGGCTATTAGCCAGGATGGGTAGGGTGGCATCCCTGGCCTCTGTGGGTCTGGGAATGGATGACAGGGGAGGGGTCACTGGATGGTTCCCTGTTGTGTTCCCTCCCTCTGGGGCACCTGGCATTGGCCACTGTGGGCAGACAGGACACTGGGCTGGATGGGCCTTTGGTCTGACCTAGTCAGGCCGCTCTTAGGTAACCCAGGCATCCTGCTCCTAGCCGCTCTGCTCTAACCACTGCATCGTGCTGCCTCCCACAAATGTGCCCCCAAGGACCCCGTTCCCCCCTTTCTGCCAGCTGGTGGATCTTCTGCCACTCACCGACACCCTCCTTGCTTCGCTGCTCTCCGGGCGAGGGAGCCGAGTGCCTCTGGGGGTAAATCGCGCTGGTCCTCTTGCCCACGCCGGAGCGGCTATATAGAGCCTGGCCGGGGGGAGGGCGGGAAAGCCAAGGCGCCCTTGGGGAGGGATGCTTTGCAGACATCTTGCAATCCGATGCCATGGCCCCGCCGGCAGGGCATGGGCGGGGAGCCAGCAGGACCAAACATCTCCGGGTGCGTCGCACCAGCAAGAGCAGCAGTCATTTTGATGCGCGGGGCGGAACCCTGCTGGCTGTCTCCCAGCTACTGTCGGTAACAATAGTAGGCGGCCTGCAGGTCACCGGGGGGTAGCCGGCCCAGCGCCAGCCCACCAGGGACCCTGGCAGGGACCCGTCACCAACCTGGGCTGAAGTCCTGGCTGCCACACCCCCCGGGCTAGCGAGATGCACACTAGGGCAGGTGTGCCCACCAGTGGGGACGTGGAGCAGAGTGGGTGCTAGCCCCATTTCTGCCCAGCCTTTGCTCCGCTCCCATCACGCCCTTCACCCTCTCCTCCCCGCCAGCCTTTCCCAGCGCTGCCCAGAGCGACGCAGCCGAGAAGCGGCCACGTGTGGGCTGGAGCCGGCCGGCCTGCACCTTCCCCGCGGCCTGTGAGCGAGCCAGGGAGGGAGGGGAGACCGTGGAGCGCATTGGACGGCCAGCGCCGTCTCTCCCACCGTGGGGGTGAACACGCATCGCGTGCACCCCTCAAGGCATCCCTCGTGGTGCCCTCCTGAGCTGTGTTCACACGCTTGTTTGCCGGGGTGATGCATCCCCTGTCCTGCCCCGCCAGCACCTAGTCTGGCACCTCAGAGCTCTGCCCATGCCCAGCCCCGAGCGCCCCAGCTGTGCCCGGCCTGGGCCCCCAGAGTGCCGAGTTCTGGGATCCCCTGCAGCAACGTGCAGACCTGACGTCCCCGAAGAGTCAACGGCTGTTGGGTGACCCCCTCGCGGTCTGACATTGGTACCAGGGCCCTCGGCCTCCTCCGTGCCCCGGCAAACCCACCCTCAGCCGCCCTTCTGTTAGCGGCACAGGCATGAGGAACAGCCAGCCTGGTCTCTGGAGGCCAAGTGTGTTTGGGGATGGGGAGGTCCAGGCTCCGTTGGGTTGGAGCGAGGGTTGAGAGAAGGAACCCGAAGAGTCATGGAGGGACATGGGGCCGGAACCAGCGGAGGTTTCCATGTCAGCCGGGTCCTGCTCTTTGGTGCGGCCGGTGAGGACGAAAGAGGCCCCGGGGCTCTGAGCTCCCAGGAGATGGCCGGGCAGCAGCCATGATGGTAGAGCCCCGTCGTTCTGCGTGCTGTGGTCAGTGATTGTGCTCATGCCATCGCCTACGCCGGCTTTTGTCCCCAACGCTTCTCCTTTAAGGGCGGGGGCGCCGGGTGGAACATCCCCTCCCCTCACGGACCGGTTCCCAGTTAGTTCAATTCCTCTTGCACCCGTTGGGGTCCAGGGATTTCCAGTCCCACGCTTGGCTTGTTTACCAGGCATGAGCCAATCGCCGCCGTGGCGCAATGGCCGGGGGCCTGCGTGTTCGGGCCCGGTTCGGTCACCTCGCATTGCACCTTTTGTGCTCCGCCTTGATCGCCGGGTGGGACTGGGCATTCAGCAAAGGGGTCACTCTTCACCGCGGAGTTCAGTGCTTGGGGGACGCGTAGGCCCAGTTTTCCCAAAACCTCGGCCAGCATCCCTCCGTCCTGACCCTCAACCTCCTGCCAGGGGACCTGGACACTAGGATAACGAGTGGGATTAAGACACTCAGTTCCCCACAAGGCTGTGTGCCCTCATTACAGGAAGGAAGATTAGCCAGACTCCTTCGATAAGGCTTGGATTTGCGACACCCGTGTGTGACTCACTAGTAACAAGTGTTAGCGGCGGGTGGAATATCACGGGGGGTGATGGTGACATGCCTTTCACACACCCAGGCACTTGAGTGACAGGTTATTTTCCTCCTCCCCTGCGTGGCGTTGGGTGTCTGCCATATTGGAGAGGCAGAGACCTGCCCTGGAATTTTAGGAATGAATGAAGGAGAGCGAGACGGCGAAGGGAAGGGGGTGGGGAAAGAGACAGAAGGTTACGTCCTTGAGCGGTTCTTGGATCAGGAATTATTTCCGGAGTTTTCAGATGCAAACTGTGGAGTTGGGTTGGGAGTTCTGGCTTCTCCCCTGTCGGCTCCAGGCAAGGGCAGGAAAAGACCCTCGGAGCACTGCAGCAAAGAGCACTAGACACTAACACACACATGAAGTGACACCGGAGACGGACAGGGCTCGCCCGCGCGAGAACCACAACCACACACACCACAACCACGCCAGCAATGGACACAAAGTCTTGGGGGGGGGGACATGCAAGTGGCACAGGCCTGCAACACTCACACAAGCATGAAGCATAAAATTGAGACACAGGAGATTCCCACAAGCCGGGGCTTCAAACCCACCGAGCAATCACTCGTTAGACGACACGTGCAAGACCCGAGCTGGAATCCTGCCCAGCCCCGAGCGGGAGGCGTGGAATGGTGGGGCGCCGGAAAAGGAGCTTGGGCGTTTTAGTTTTGGGGCAGTGGATACCAGTGGAAAGACGCCCATCCTGAGATAGCTGATTGCAACACGGAATCCAGTGGCCGTCCTTGCACAATAGCCAAACCGGAACCAAGCCTGCCCTCTGTTTGCCCACACTTCCCTTATCTCAGATCACATGGGCGCCCAACCCACGCTGGGAGTCTCTCAGTTACTACATGGCCGTAGGAGGTGGTTGTTATCCCCAGAAGGTGTCATTGATTGAGCCCTCAAGCTCCGGCTGTGGCCACCAAGAATTGGGTGTCTGCCATGCCGATTGGGAATCTAGGACCCATGCTTCCTTGTAGCCTGACAAGCTTCTGAACTCGGCACAGTGTCCACTCTGGGGCCAGGTCTATCTAAGCTCCACCGTTCGAGTTACGTTCACACCTCGCTGTGTCGACAGGAAAAACTCTCCCGTACCCATCTTCTGCTGGTGGAGCCCTGGCGTGGCTGGGGGAGCTATCACTAGTTGATTTACTGTGTCTGTGCGCGACACGATAAATCGGCCTCCGCCGGAGCTATTCCTACCCCCTCGAGCCAGCCTGTAGTGAAGACGCACCCTAGTTAATGTCCTACTTCCATAGAGGGTCACAACTTCGCTGTTCAACTGGGCGGGAGGAAGCGCCCAGGCGCACGACCGTGGGAGACTCGATTCCACCCGACCGGAAGATGGACGGTGAGTTGGGAGGAAGGGACCACGTGATGCTGGATTGCAGGAGGCTCGGGAAAGGCAAGTGCGAGAGCAGAGTGAGGACAGTGGGAAAATGGAAGGGTCCCTACCTCGCCAGGCCAGCGCAAGGTCCTTCCCGGAGGGGTTCTCCCCCGGTTAAAGGGAAGCCGAAAACATGATGCATCTTGATTACAGCAAGGGAGCGAGGCCCATGCCTCATTGACCGTAAACCTGGCCCAATGCCCTTGCCCCTTATCTGCTTTCGTGGTCATGGGGAGGGTGTGTGTGTGTCCACACATGCAGAGCCGGGGCAGCACACGCACGCAGCCAGTTATCAACGCTGCACCAGGCAAGGGACTCTCAGGACACACCCTGGGGACCGTGGCAGCCCTGGGATATTTCCTAAGGCAGGGCCCCGGCGCCAGCGCCCGTGTGTCCTAGGGCCACTCGCTGAATCCCCGTGCGAGCGCTGCAGCGAGGGCGCAAGGAGTCCTGATTCGTCTCTGCTTGCAGCAGGCACAGCAAAGCTGGCTCCTTGCACTGATTCGACTCATTTTGCACGGGCAGCGTGTGACCCGTGTCTGGGAGCTCCCTAGACGTGGGGGGGAGGAGCTGCACCTGGACTGCGTCTCCCCCACATTCCATCCCGATGACCCCCATCTCGGCCCCAGCCCTCTCCCCACCCCCCCTCCTGCAGCTCAGACCTCCCCACCCCGCTGGGGGTGCAATAGGACCTGTGAGCGCGAGGCGCTGGGGCTGGGCCTGGCCTAGGACATGTCCCAGGTGCCCTTTCGGCAGCCGTGCGCCAAAGGAGGAGGGCTGGCAGGCTTCCAGATGCAGGGGTGTTGCCTCCTGGTTGGGTAAGCGTGGCCTCGGCTGGCCTCTTACCCCCTCTGCCCCTGCTCAGCAGCTCTCGTGGCTGCGCCGTGGGTTTACATCCCCTTTGCTGGGTTTCCCAGGCTGGACCGTTGCCTCCTGGGGTGAGCCACATCCCTGATCCCATTAGCCCAGGGGCTGGTCGCCTTTTCAAACCAGAGAGCCAGACGGTTGCAATATGTAACAATGAAAAGGGGTCGGAAAGGTTCAGGGGTCAGCTACCGTATTACCCTTTAACCATGCTGCAGTCTGGAAAGCTAGATGAAGAGTCCTGCCGAAACCAGCATTATCCTTCCCGATGTACGAACAAGCTCTTTCTTGTAGCCTAGGAAACCAGGTAAGTATGGAGCTGCTCTTCTTTGTTGGGTCTTTTGCTTTATCTTCAGGGGGATTTGGTAGCAGCCTGCAACTTCCTGAAGGGGGTTCCAAAGAGGATGGAGAGAGGCTGTTCTCAGTGGGGGCAGGTGGCAGAACAAGGAGCAATGGGCTCAAGTTGCGGTGGGAGAGGTCCAGGTTGGATATTAGGAAAAACTATTTCCCTAGGCGGGTGGGGAAGCGCTGGGCTGGGTTCCCTAGGGAAGTAGTGGAGTCTCCATCCCTAGAGGTATTTATGTCTCGGCTTGACAAAGCCCTGGCTGGGTTGATTTAGTTGGGATTGGTCCTGCCTAGAGCAGGGGGCTGGACTTGACCTTCTGAGGTCTCTTCCGGCTCTATGGTTCTATAACCTGCTGATTTAGAAAGTTTGTAGTGTAGAAAAGTGTTGATTTAATTGGAAATTCTGTTACTAGTAATTAGGAGTAGGTACAATTGTATTCATTATTTGCTTATTAATATTCTTCATTAAGGTCTTCATCGTCATCATCCTCATTGTCTTTTGTCCCCTTCTTCTTCTACTTCACATATGCATTTTGAGTTTAAGCAAAAGGGAGAAAGAAAAGTCACAGGCCAGAATGGCTCCATCAGCAGCTGCCCAAAGCGGACAAACTGCTACGGAGCAGGGAGGCTCAGGCCAGAACAAGCTCTGCCGGAAGCAGGAGGACGAGCCCGTTGAGTACACTAGCGGCAGGAGAGAGGGGAGGGAAGTGTGGGTCGCGCTGGGCGGGAAGCCTGCGGCGCTTCAGTCCTCGCTCAAAGGGGAACAAGGTGCTCAGCCTGGTTAGCATGAACCACGGCAGACAAGAACTGCAACTAAACCAGTGAATCTTCTACAACTAGCATTGCAGATTGACGCTGCCCGGCGAGCAGGGCCTGGGTTCAGCAGGGAGGAACGTTGGGTGGGAACAGCAGCAGCGTTCCCCAGGCCCAGGGAAGAAAAGCAGCAGAATAAAGACGACGGGCAAGGGGAAAGACGACTGCGATGTCGGCTGGATCCCGGTCGGCAAGGTTTCCGCTGGCCTACTTTAAGGGATTACGTGACGCAACCCTGCGGATCAGGAAGTCATCGGCTCGGGAACGTGGTGCGGGATCACGCTCCACCTGAAATCACAGGTGTGCAGGTTGGGACTCCTCCTGGCCCCTTGTTTAACATGAGAACCAGACTTCTTCCGTGGCCAGGAGGGCTTTGGGGCAGCTTCGGCTGATCCGCCGGCTGTGGCCCTTCCTGAACAAGCCTGGCTTGGCCACAGGGATCCATGCTCGTTACATCCCAGCTGGATTATTGAGGCTGCCTCTCAAGAGCCTTCAGCTGGTCCAGAATGCGGCTGATTGGGTGCAAACCAACACTGGTTACACAGAGCAGCTGCACTGGCTTCCAGGAGGTTTCCAGGCACAATTTAAGGTTTTGGTTATGCCCTATAAAGCCCTAAACAGGTTGGGGCCAGGGTATCTGAAGGACCCGTCTTCTCCCATATGAACCTGCCCAGGGATTGAGGACAGCGGGGGAGGCTCCGCTCCGTGCTCCCCCACTTGTGGAGATAAGATTAACATCGACGCCAGTGTTTCTTACATTTTTAAGACTGAGGAGCACCAAACAATATTTTTTTTAAAATGAGGAACACCAAGGATTTTTTTGTTGAGAGAGAGAAAAAAAAGTGTGTGGGGGAGGGAGGGAGGGGCGCCTCCAGGGAAAGTTTTTTTGTTTTGTTTTGTTTTTTTGGTCAAATAAAAGTCAGGGGGGAAAGTTGAGCAAAAAAAAAAAAGTTGCCTGCCCCTTTAAGGGCAGCCATTTTGAACTCTTGTTCTCCACTGCACACTGTAAGAAACACTGATCTACATGGAACAGGGCCTTATTAGCCTTCGCTCCCAGGCTCTGGAATTCTCCAGATATTTGCCTGGAGCCAACTTTAACATTGTTTTGGTGTCAATGCTTAAGCCACCCTTTTTACTTGTTCCTGAGCGCCTAGCGGGTGACCCGGGATAGCCGGGTGGGTTTGGCAGGACAAGTGATGCCAAAGCAACCTCATCTCCTCCCTTAACCTCCCGTGAGCACCGGAGTTCTGCGGCGGCAGCCAAGGATCGCCCTGCCAGCTCGCCTTCAGGCAACGAGCCACCTCGGCCCAGACGCCTCAGCAGCTGGGGCCAGGGAAGAGTCGCTCCCGGCGAATGACTCGGGATTGTCCTGCTCCCAGACGAGATGGGGGAAACGGGCCCCGGCGCTCGCTCGACTCAGTCCAGCCCGCGACTCGCAGTCGGGTGGCACCTTCAGCCGCCAGCATCCAGGAGATCCCGAGGTTGCTTGCACATCTGCCCAGCGATGGACTAACTGTCTCCTAGCGCCGGGGTGGGCAAATACAGGATCCGGGGTTAGCCCCTGGCAGGCTGGTACCTCTATATTTACCTGCACCCCCACAGGTCCATGTGATGGCAGTTCCCATTGGCCACAGATCGCCGTTCCCAGCCAATGGGAGCCGCGGGAAATGGTGTTCCAGTCTGCACTGCTTCCCGCGGCTCCCATTGGCTGGGTCTGCACTGCTTCCCGCAGCTCCCATTGGCTGGGAACGGCGATCTGTGGCCAATGGGAGCCGCCGTCACCCGCACCTGTGGGGGTGCAGGTAACTATGGTGGTGCCACCCTGCCAGGGGCTAACTCTGGTGACCTGCCGCCATTTCATTGCCCTGGCCTGGCCTACAGGGACGTTTCGGTCACTTAGAGATTGTTTTATGTGCTCGAGCAGAGCCAAGGCTGGGACTTAAAATACTTGAATCTAAGGCCACTGGGACTAGAACGTTGATGTATTCTGACCTTCTACCGCAGTGATTCTCCATTGAGTGCAGACCCGAGCAGAGCTGACCTACGGCCCCCGTCTACCCATGCACTGAGAGCCCCCCCATCCCACAGCTCTGAGACCCGCCCCCCCATCTCACAGCTCTGCTGGTGCCTCTCAACATGAGAGCGGCCAGACCGGCTCAGAGCAAAGGCCCATCCAGCCCGGTGTCCTGTCGGCCCACAGAGGCCAGTGCCCGGTGTCCTAAAGGGAGGGAACAGAACAGGGAACCACCCAGTGACCCCTCCCGTCGCCCATTCCCAGCCCCTGACACACAGCGGCTAGGACACCATTCCTGTGCATCCTGGCTAATAGATTTGTGGAAGTTAGCCATTGATGGACCTATCTAGCTCTTTTTTGACCCCTGTTAATGTCCAGGTCTTCGCCACATCCTCTGGCAAGGAGTTCCACAGGTTGACATGGCACTGTGTGAAGAAAGACTTACTTTGGTTGGCTTGAAACCTGCTACTTATTCATTTTGTAACCTACTCAGCCCCTCTTCCACAACTCACCTTCTCTCTATGAAGCAAAATCAGCTGAGTTCTTTGATGCGCTCATGCTCAGGCAGGTTTTCTAACCTTTAAATATTCTTATTGCTCCTTTCCAAAATCTGTGCAATTTATCAGCATCCTTGAATTGTAGGCACCAGAACTGGACACACCAGTGCCATGAAAAACATAACTCCCCCCACGCCAACTCACGATTCCTGTTTCTGCATCCCAGACTCCTAGAGCACTGGAACGGGAAGGGATCTCAAGAGGCTGCCACATCCCTGGCCCTCACGGCAGGACCAACCCCCATCACATTAGACCCTTGGCCACAGCATCACGCTGGGATCCCATGCACAGGGGATACTCTGCCAGAACCCCCAAGTCTTTTTCAGACCCTGCTTCCCAGGAGAGACTCGGTTCTGTACGTGCGGCCTGCAGGTTTTGTTCCGTGTCTACGGTTTGCGTTTCGAGGTCACTGCTAAAAGCGTCCAATCCATCCCATCGGGCCAAGGATGCCTTTCTACAGCACTGCGCCAGAAAGATGCCCACTCGCCGGTACTGCCCCGCGGGCGCTGACAGCGCTGGGGTGGGGTGGGTGGAGGGCGCAGCGATGGGTGCAGAAAGGCCGCTAGCCGGTTTTCACGGACGTGCCCCATGCTAGCAGCAAAGCATTCGTTTCTAATCAGACTGCGGGGAGGTGCTGAGTCAGATGCTTTGCAGAGCTGTAGGTACAGCATGTTAACACGGTTCCCTTTAGCAACCAAGCTTGTAATCTCATTAAAAAAAAACCCAAGTTACTGTGAGAGACTCCATTTGCCACACCCCCAAATTACAATGCAGGAATGAATGAACCCTCCTTTAATCCCTTCTGAATGGAGCCGCAGATCAGCTCGGTTGCATTCTCTTGGCCGGGCTCCATGGCAAGGCCTATCATTAGCCGCGCCAGCCTGTTTACCCTGTTGAGATTGGCACAGATGCTCGTCGTGCCACAGAGGTGATGTGCCAACAGTCCTTACGCAACGTGGCCTCTAAGCCGTGCGCGTCTTCCTCTGCGGGACGAGGGCGATTCTTTGACAAGCGAACTGCCCCGGGATGCCACGGGGTGTCGGCCTGATTTGGAATGTGCAGCACGGTGCCCGGGGAATGTCAATAGCTAAGGAGGAGGGTGGGATGGGGACAGATGGACTGGCGGGTGGACAGAAAGCCGTCTGGATTGCTGGACCCAACAGGTAGTGATCAATGGCTCCATGTCTGCTTGGGACCAAGTAGGGGCCCCCCCAAGGGCGGTTCTAGGGACAATTTTGTTCAACATCTTTATTAATGACCTGGCTGAGGGGATGGATTGCACCCGCAGCAAGTTTGTGGATGACACTAAGCTGGGGGGAGAGGTGGATACGCTGGAGGGCAGGGAAGGGTCCAGAGTGACTTAGACAAATTGGAGGATTGGGCCACAAGAAATATGGTCAACAAGGACAAGTGCAGAGTCCTGCCCGTGGGATGGAAGAATCCCAAACATTGGTACAGGCTGGGGACCAAGGGGCTAAGCAGCAGTTTGGCAGAAAAGGGCCTGGGGGTGACAGTGGATGAGAAGCTGGAGATGAGTCACCAGGTCGCCCTGGTAGCCAAGAAGGCTCATGGCGTATTGGGCTGGATTAGTGGGAGCATGGCCAGCAGAGCTACAGAAGTGATTATTCCCCTTCATAGGCCACATCTGGAGTCCTGCATCTCCCTCCCGAAAGGATGTGAACACATTGGAGAGGGGCCAGCGGAGGCGACCAAAATGATTCGGGGTCTGGAGCACATGACCTACGAGGAGAGGCTGAGGGATTGGGGCTTGTTCAGTCTGCAGAAGAGCAGAGTGAGGGGGGTTGAGAGCAGCCTTCAACTCCCTGCAGGGGGGTCCAGAGAGGCTGGCGAGAGGCTGTTCTCAGTGGGGCAGGTGGCAGAACGAGGAGCAATGGGCTCAAGTTGCAGTGGGGGAGGTCGAGGTTAGATATTAGGAAAAACTGTTTCCCTAGGCGGGTGGGGAAGCGCTGGGCTGGGTTCCCTGGGGAGGGGTGGAATCTCCATCCCTAGGGGTTTCTAAGTCCCGGCTGGACCAAGCCCTGGCTGGGATGGTTGAGTCGGGCTGGTCCTGCCTTGGGCAGGGGGCCGGACACACTGACTCCTGACGGATCTGCCAGCCCTGGAGGTTTGAGAGTCTAAGGAGAAGACTAAATGGGGAGGGAGAAGATGGGGGCGTAGAAGTGCTGGGCAGTGAACTCGGCTGGCAGGGTGTGTGTGCTGATCTCAGGTGGGGGCAGGACAGCTGTTGAGTTACACACGTCACCAGGCAGGACAACAGCTGCCTGAGACTCCGGCTGCCTGGGGTCCATTTGTGGATCTAGAGGGAGACAGGGGGAGACGGACAGACGGGGAAGAGGATGAAGGGGACTGATTTTTGTCAGGGTCTGTGCAAATCTTGGCCCTGAATGGGGCAGGGCTCTGGGGGCAGGAGAAGTTAGTGGGTGGAGGTCTATGTGGGAGGCAGAACCCGCCCCGCCGGCTGTCTCCTTCTCCCCACGGCAGGGCCACACAGACACGGACAGGGTTGGGGCTTGCCTGGTGCTGCTTTCCTGCTGGTTGGTGACAGTGGCACCAGGCAGCCCTGAGAGCTGCCGAGCGACCCCTTCCAGAGTCAGCGCGAGCCCCTGCCAGCCAGAACGCTGCCTGCTCCACGGGGCGTGGGACTGGGACACCTCCCAGCCAGGCCAAAGCAGCTCCCCCCACCCCTGTGCCCCTCCAGACTAACCAGGGGAGCGCTGGGCTCCACCTGCCTTCCCTACGCACCGCCTCTGCTCTTGCGCCATCCGCCTCTCCCCAACCCGGCTCCGCTACTTCCTCCTCCCTGGCTGCTGGTCCCACGCTGGGCGTGGCTGCAGCCAGCCAGTCTCGCCAGGTCCACGGCTGGCAGCTTCCAGCCCACGCCTGCCTGTGGGGGCTGAGGGCGCGGGGTGCGGTCCTCACGTGGAGTGGAACTCCAGGGCTCGCCACCGTCCTAGTTTCGGTCTGTTCCTCCTCCCGCGGGCAGCTTGTCTGCGTGCAGGACGGCACCAGTGGCTCCCGTGGTGGGAGCTGGTCCTGCAGACACGCCGGGGGCACGTGCAAGCAGAGCGGCCAGAGTCCCAGGGTGAAGGCTTTTGGCTACATGTCACAGTTCGCAGCAGCACGTGAAACTGGTACGTGTAGGCCAAGGGGAACGGGCTCTACCTCCGGGTTGGCACGTAGCTCTTCCAGGCTCCTGCCCAGGCTCAGTGTCATGCTAATGGGCCTGGCAGGCTGGCAAGCTTTCCACTTTTACATGATTAGACCCTCCCAAGGAGGAGACACGCCTGGTGGCTACAGTTTTACTTTGTGTCACTCTCTATCCAAAGGAAAAATGCCCTTGTAGAATTACAGACTGGACACCCTTACGCTGGGCTTGAACCGAGCCATGGACGGGTTGGCTCATTACAAGACCAATTTCCCCTACCTTTAACATCCACATTTGCACATGTAAAGCGACGCACGGGACACATCCAGCCTGCCTCATGAACAGGGGTCCTACAACCGACAGGGACGTCTGCTGTTCTACAGCCGGCATCGCTTCTGTCACTTCCACCCGACTCAGCTGATGAAGTGGGTTTTGCCCACAAGCGCTCACGCTGCCGCTGGTTGTCCAGTCACAGGCTGACACGAGCACCCCGTAGGCGGAACGCCAGCGCGTCAGGAAGGAAAACCCGGGGCTTTAGGAAGGCAGGCAGGAT
This sequence comes from Pelodiscus sinensis, assembly GCF_049634645.1. Classification (NCBI taxonomy): domain Eukaryota; kingdom Metazoa; phylum Chordata; order Testudines; family Trionychidae; genus Pelodiscus; species Pelodiscus sinensis. The sequence goes on along the minus strand of NC_134740.1, from coordinate 14,659,261 downwards.
CACGCCCACTCAAGCCGCCTGGGCAAAAGGCCTAGCAGCACCCAGGGGTGAAGCGGCCAAAGGCCAGGGCTGTAAAATGAACGTGAGCCAGGCACCCAAACAACAAAAACAGGCTCTTGAACCTTCTGTAAGCACATTTGGAAACAGCCGGGGGAGGGGGCATAGGAGCTGCCCGGGGGGGGGGGGGGCATGAGGGGCCACGTGCCACCCCCACAGCACGGATGGGAATGGCGACCGAGCAGCCAGCGGGGAGACGGGTGGGGGGGGGGGTCTGCCCCTCACGTGCTCTCCGGCCGTGGCAAGGGGAGCAACGCAGGAGCGGTGCCGTTCGGGGGAGGGGGTGGGATCACCCCACAAGCACCGGCAGCGACGGGAAACACGCAGCAACGCGCCCCAGCCTCCTCCCCTCGGCCCTGCTAACCCCCTGGGCTGCCTTGCTCGGGGGAGGGGAAAGAGGTGGGGCAGCCGAAGGGAGTGTTGTTGTGGCCAATGCCCCCCCCACCTCTGCGAGGGGTTCATGGGCGACTCAAGGCGACCCAATAACTTTTACTCTGTCGCGAGGGACGGAGCCAAGAACAAGCACAGGAGCGCAGGCAGGCAGGGCAAACGAGGACACAGCCAGCAGGAAAGGGGAGGTGCTGGCCAGGCGAGCCCGTTGCCCACGCTTTACAAGAAGCGAGGGGAACCCCGGCGCGTTGCCAGGTGAGTAGCAGGCACCAGCGGAGCAGGCTCAGTGTCTCTAAGAACACGTCTGCAGTTGCCCCGCAGTAATTAACTGTGCGAGGGAGCCGAGCCCCGAGCTGTATGAAGCGCGGAGAAAACAGCAGCATCAGCCCCGGCTCTAGCCACCGAACCCCCTTCTCGCCGAGCCGACCGCGGGCCCTCCCTCCAGACTCGGCCGTTACCCCAGGAGACAGGTAAGCACGGTCCTCGCCGCGTGTCACCCGTGGAGACGCACAAAGCCTCTTGCACTCGACGTCTTTGCCTGAAACTGCCTTTGGGCTGGAATCCGTACGCGGTTGGCTGCAAGGAAATTCATTAGCACGTTTGGCTCCGAGCAGCTAGGAAAAGGTTAATTGCCATCGCACGTAGACACGCTCTCAAGCGGGTGGGTCAAAACGTGGATGCTAACCCCGCATGGGACAGCAGCACATCTTCTCCCAGAGCGCCCGCCTGCATCTCGCTTTAGCAGCAAAGAGATGGAAAGAGTAAGCCCTGGGCTACGGATGGAAAACGACGGTTTTGTGCAAAACCGTCAAAAGCAGCTAAAATCATCCTTACGGGTGCTCCCACGCCGCAAGCAGCAGCACTGAAAGAAAAAAAGCTGTACAGAAATGAACCCCCCCGCCCCCCAGACTACTAACCAGGGAAGGCTTTTGCCATGAGCGGTACTGAGCAAAGCGCGTTCTAATTGATTTGGCCTCTATTCCACTGTCAGTCGAGTCTCATTAGTTTTAAAGTTTCAGACGAACACTGAGTGGTCCTGAGGCACCTTAGAGACTAGCCAAAATCTGGAGAATCAAGCGCTTTCCTGGGGAAAGCCCACTTCCTCGGATGAGTTGGAGTGGAAATAGCAGAACCAAGAACTCTATAGAAGAGCAGAAGTAACAGGGGTTCTGCAACTGACAGGTAACGAGGCTAATTAAGGCATCTGGGTGTGTCCCACTGATAGCTCTGGATGTGAATCAACTAAGTTAATCTCTGTATAAAATAGGTTTATTAAAAATAAGGGAAATGCAGGAGACACATTTTTAGGGCGTTTACCAACTGAAACAGCCTAGGGGAGGCCCCAAACTATATCAAGGCTGTGGGGAAAACGCTAAAGCATCTGCCTGCAAACCATGACGGGGACAGGACGATGGAGTAATTATCGACAGGAATCTATACCTGGAGGCGTCACGTATAACGTCAGCAGCAGGCGGAGCTGCCTCGCTCGGGTCTGTCGGTGACGTGATGGTTTTGGAACGGAAAAGGACGACGGTGGTGCTCGACATAAAGAATTGTCTTTTCCAGAAATGAAGACGAAAAGACGTCGGTGTTGGTCAAAGAGGGAAAGCGATTCAAAGAATAGACAGAGCTTGCTGGGAGACAATAGCTGCCGTGTTTCTGCCTCTTGCTAGAACAAACACGGGGTGGGTGTGCAGGAGCGGGGAGAGTTGGGGGCGGAAATCTGTGGAACTCCTTGCCTGAGGAGGCTAGGACCGTAACAGGGTTCAAAAGAGAACTAGATCAATTCATGGAGGTTAAGCCCATCGATGGCTATTAGCCAGGGGGTAGGAACGGTGCCCCCGGCCTCTGTGTCAGAGGGTGGAGATGGACGGCAGGAGAGAGATCGCTTGATTGTTACCTGTCCCATTCCCTCCCTCTGGGGCACCTGGCCTTGGCCACGGTCGGCAGACAGGACACTGGACCAGATGGACCTTTGGTCTGACCCCGCCTGGCCGCTCTGGTGGGTGCAGGGGACTGGAATGAGGGCAGGAAATGAAGGGCTCAGGTCAGGGGGTGGGGGTGTGGAAGTTGGGGGCTGGGAGAATTGGGGGTTCAGGCAGGGGGTGGAGGACCCAGCCCATCTCCCCACCCAGCCCCCCCTCTATCCAGCCCCCCACCCTTCCTTCCACCCCCCATCTATCCAGCCCCCCATCACACCTCCCCATCCATCCAACCACCCCCATCCTCCCCAGCACACCTCCCCCTCCCTCCATCCCCATCCACCTCCTCCCTCTATGTATCAATCCATCCACCCCATCCCCCCCTCTATCCGTCCCCCAGCACACCTCCCCCATCCATCCACCCCCCATCTCCCCTCTATCCAGCCCCCCAGCACACCTCCCCCTCCCTCCATCCCCATCCACCCCTTCCCTCTATGTATCTATCCATCCATCCCCCCTCACACACACAAACCCTGCCTATCCCCACTCTGTCTGTTACACCAAATTTCTGTTTCATTCCCCATTTCTGTAGCCCTCTTGATATTTTTATTGTTTACTTTATTTGCTTAAAACAATCAAACACAATAACCGTAACAACTATCACATCACAACAATCATAACAACTATCATCCTAATGCCTATTCTAGCATTTCAGAATAACTCTTATTCAAAAGGAAGCCCTAATAAAGGTGACGCTTCCCTACCAGTTTTTAATGGCTAATACTAATCCACGTACTTTAGAAATGTTTTCAAATGTAGAGTAAAAGATGCACACACGTTATTCAAATTAGCAACAACATACATAGGGCAAGAGAAAAACCACACTCACGGAGGGACGCATAGTATCTCACACACACACACACACACACACACACACACACACACGCGCGCCATGGCAGGGCTCTAACACTGCTCCGTTGCCGTACTTACGTAAGCGCCGTGGGTCACTTGGGTTCCCAGGAATGTCGTAACACGCCCAAGGGTGTCAGAGCCGCTGCCCGTACAACGGGCCAACAGTGAGCGAGCGTCGCCCTCTGCTGGCTGGAGCAATTCCTGCTGCTGCCAAGGAGGCAGAGGTCAAGTCTCGCCCCGTTTCGCTGCGGGGAAGGAGCGCGGGCAGCGGGGACGTCGCTTCCCCCTGCTGGCAGCCAGAGGGCGGGGCAGTGTGGACAGCAGGAGTCGGTCAGACCCGAGTCCCCGGTTAGCTGGGCAGGGGCAAACCTGAGTTCTCCCCAGGGAGCTGCGGCAGCTGGTGGACAGAGCGAGCGAAAGGACCGTGGGGAGCAGCGGGAGCTGAGGAGAGACGGGCCAGGAGGGTCTGTCTGGGGTAAGTGGGGACGGGCCCCGCGACGGCTGCGCTGGGGGGGAAGCTGGACTAAGCTGCTCCCTAGATTGGGGGGGCGGGGGGGGGGGGCACAGATGCCAACCTCACAGCCTGGGAGAGGCTTGTGACCGGCCCCAGACTCACCCTGCAGTCTGACCCCTGCTGGGCCCCAGGCCACGCGGGCGTTCGGCCATGGGGACGGGGACTGAGCTGGTACCGCAGGCCTGGCTGCTGATGTGCGAGCAGACCCCCGAGGCCGGCCGGACACAGTTCCAGGGTGCACGCAAGGCCCCGGGCCCCCCCCCAGAGAGGTCACCAGCCTGGGGGGTATCCCCACAAGTGGGGGCGGGGGGCTGGGGCTGCTGCCACAGAGACATAGATCCTGGAGGAGCGGGTGTATCTGTTGGACAATTCCCAAGGGATAGGATGCTGAGGGGCAGTGCACAGGGCGCCGCGGGGCGGGACACTGGAGAGCCTGTGGCCAGCAGATCAGGAGGAACCCAAGCTGGGGACTGAGAAGTGGAGGCAGCCAGAGACCCCAGGCAGGCAGGACTCCAGGGAGCCCCGCCCAGCAGCGCCCCACGCAGGGTCCCTCGGGATTCTCCAACCGGGAGTGGAGAAAGTTCCAGGTTCAGGACAAATATTGAGCTCAGGTGGGCTGGCTTGGACGTGCCACCCGAGTTATTAACATGCAGACGCTCCCAGCCCCAAACCTCTCCACTGCCACGCAGCATGTCCCCCCCCCCCCCCCAGGCACCAGAACAGAACCTCCCCCCCGCCACCACGCAGCCTGTCCCCCACCCCGCACGCACGGGAGCAGAACGTTCCCCCCGCCACGCAGCCTATCCCCCACCCCGCACGCGCGGGAGCAGAACCTTTTCCCCCACCACGCAGCCTGTCCCCGCCCCCCGCACGCGCGGGAGCAGAACCTCCCCCCGCCGCGCAGCCTGTCCCCGCCCCCCGCACGCGCGGGAGCAGAACCTTTTCCCCCGCCGCGCAGCCTGTCCCCGCCCCCCGCACGCGCGGGAGCAGAACCTTTTCCCCCGCCGCGCAGCCTGTCCCCGCCCCCCACACGCGCGGGAGCAGAACCTCCCCCCGCCGCGCAGCCTGTCCCCGCCCCCCACACGCGCGGGAGCAGAACCTCCCCCCGCCACGCAGCCTGTCCCCGCCCCCCACACGCGCGGGAGCAGAACCTCCCCCCGCCACGCAGCCTGTCCCCGCCCCCCACACGCGCGGGAGCAGAACCTCCCCCCGCCACGCAGCCTGTCCCCGCCCCCCGCACGCGCGGGAGCAGAACCTTTTCCCCCGCCACGCAGCCTGTCCCCGCCCCCCGCACGCGCGGGAGCAGAACCTTTTCCCCCGCCGCGCAGCCTGTCCCCGCCCCCCGCACGCGCGGGAGCAGAACCTTTTCCCCCGCCGCGCAGCCTGTCCCCGCCCCCCGCACGCGCGGGAGCAGAACCTTTTCCCCCGCCGCGCAGCCTGTCCCCGCCCCCCACACGCGCGGGAGCAGAACCTTCCCCCCCGCCGCGCAGCCTGTCCCCGCCCCTCACACGTGCGGGAGCAGAACCTTCCCCCCCGCCACGCAGCCTGTCCCTGCCCCTCGCACGCGCGGGAGCAGAACCTCCCCACCCACCCAGCCTGTCCCCGCCCCTCGCACGCGCGGGAGCAGAACCTTTCCCCCCCGCCACACAGCCTGTCCCCGCCCCCCGCACACAGGGGAGCAGAACCTCCCCCACCCACCCACCCACCCAGCCTGTCCCCGCCCCCCGCACGCGCGGGAGCAGAACCTTCCCCCCCGCCACGCAGCCTGTCCCCACCCCCCGCACGCGCAGGAGCAGAACCTTCCCCCCCCCCTGCCACGCAGCCTGTCCCCGCCCCCCGCACGCGCGGGAGCAGAACCTTCCCGCCCCCCCCCCCCGCCACGCAGCCTGTCCCCACCCCAGGCACAGAACCACCACGCAGCCTGTCATCCCCCCCCCCCCGCGTGCCGGAGCAGAACCTCCCCCCGCCACACAGCCTGTTCCTATGTAGCATGTCCCCCCCAGGTGCCGGAGAAGAACCCCCCCGCCAGGGAGCTTGTTCCCCCACCCCATGCACGGGAGAACCACCACCCCCCCGACCACGGAGCCTGTCCCGCCCCCGCACACGCGGGAGCAGAACTCCCCCCCCACCACGCAGCCTATCCCCCCCCACACACAGGAGCAGAACCCCCCCCGCCATGCAGCCTGTCCCCACCCAGGCGCCGGAGCAGAACCGCACTGCCATGCATCATGTCCCCCACACAAGCACCAGAGCAGAACCCCCCCCACCTTGTAGCATATCCCCCCCAGGTGTCGGAGAAGAACCACCCCTGCCAGGCAGCCTGTCCCCCCCCCGGTGCCGGAGCAGAACCCCCCTGCCATGCAGCATGTCCCCCACACAATCACCAGAGCAGAACCCCCCCCCACCTTGTAACATGTCCCACCCAGGTGCCAGAGAAGAACCACCCCCGCCAGGGAGGCTGTCCCCCCCCCAGGTGCTGAAGAACCACCCCCCCCCTGCGCAGGAGAAGAACCACCCCCCACCACGCAGCCTGTCCCCCCCTGCACATGCAGGAGCAGAACCCCCCCGCCATGCATCATGTCCCCTACACTAGCACCAGAGCAGAAACCCCCCACCTTGTAGCATGTCCCCCCCCAGGTGTCAGAGAAGAACCACACCCGCCAGGCAGCCTGTCCCCCCACCCCATGCACAGGAGAACCACCACCCCCCTGACCACGCAGCCTGTCCCGCCCCCGCACACGCGGGAGCAGAACTCCCCCCCCCCGCACAGGCGCAGAACTCCCCCCCCCACCACGCAGCCTATCCCCCCCCCCACGGGAGCAGAACCCCCCCCCGCCATGCATCATGTCCCCCACACAAGCACCAGAGCAGAACCCCCCCCACCTTGTAGCATATCCCCCCTCGGTGCCGGAGCAGAACCCCCCTGCCATGCAGCATGTCGCCCCCACACGCCAGAGCAGAACCCCCTCCCCACCCCCACCACACAGCCTGTCCCCCCCCAGACACTGGAGCAGAACTGCCCCCCCCCACATTGCAGCCTGTCCACCCCTCCCAGGTGCCAGAGCAGAACTGCCCCCCTGCCGTGCAGCCTGTCCCCCCCCCGGTGCGGGAGCAAAACCCCCCCCGCCATGCCACCCCACCATGGCGCATGTCCCCCCCAGGCGCCGGAGCAGAACCCCCCCCACCCAAGCAACAAAGCAGAACCCCCCCGCTGTGTAGCATGTCCCCCCAGTGCCAGAGCAGAACCCCCTCCCCACCCCCACCACACAGCCTGTCCCCCCCCAGACACTGGAGCAGAACTGCCCCCCCCCACATTGCAGCCTGTCCACCCCTCCCAGGTGCCGGAGCAGAACTGCCCCTCCCCGCCATGCAGCCTGCCCCCCAGGCGCCTGAGCAGAACTGTTTCCCAGCCTTGCAGCACATCCCCCCCCAGGCACCAGCGCAGAACCTCCCTCCCTCCGCCACACAGCCTGTCCCCCCCAGGAGCAGAACCATGCCTCCCGCCTTGGAGCCTGTCTCCCCCACCCCCAAGCACCGGAGCAGAACCCCCCCACCTTGCACCGTGTTCCCCCCCCAGGCACCATCATGGAGCCTGTCCCCCCCCCAGGCGCCAGAGCAGATCCTCCCCCCTGCCGCACAGCCTGGTTCCCCCCCCCCCAAGCATCTCAGCAGATCCTCCCCCTCCGCCCCCAGGCACCAGAACAGAACCTCCCCCGCCACACAACCTGTCCCCCCCAGGCGCAGGAGCAGAACCATGCCTCTCACCTTGGAGCCTGTCTCCCCCGCCCCCAAGCACAGGAGCAGAACCCCCCCCACCTTGCACCGTGTTCCCCCCCCAGGCACCGCCATGTAGCCTGTCCCCCCCACGCACCGGAGCAGAACCCCCCCACCTTGCATCATGTTCCCCCCAGGCGCCAGAGCAGATCCTCCCCCCTGCCACACAGGCTGGTTCCCCCCCAAGCATCTCAGCAGATCCTCCCCCCCCCCCCGCCACACAGCATGTCCCACTCCCAGCCCCCAGGAGCAGAACCCCCCCCCCCCGCCTTGCAGCCTGTCCCCACCCCCAAGCACAGGAGCAGAACCGCCCCAACCCGCCTTGCAGCCTGTCCCCACCCCCAAGCACAGGAGCAGAACCGCCCCAACCCGCCTTGCAGCCTGTCCCCACCCCCAAGCACAGCAGCAGAACCGCCCCCCCCCCGCCTTGCAGCCTGTCCCCACCCCCAAGCACAGCAGCAGAACCCCCCCCCCGCCTTGCAGCCTGTCCCCACCCCCAAGCACAGGAGCAGAACCGCGCGCCCCCCCCCACCTTGCAGCCTGTCCCCACCCCCAAGCACAGCAGCAGAACCACCCCCCCCACCTTGCAGCCTGTCCCCACCCCCAAGCACAGGAGCAGAACCGCGCGCCCCCCCCCACCTTGCAGCCTGTCCCCACCCCCAAGCACAGGAGCAGAACCGCGCGCCCCCCCCACCTTGCAGCCTGTCCCCACCTCCAAGCACAGGAGCAGAACCGCGCGCCCCCCCCACCTTGCAGCCTGTCCCCACCCCCAAGCACAGGAGCAGAACCGCCCCCCCCCCCCACCTTGCAGCCTGTCCCCACCCCCAAGCACAGGAGCAGAACCGCCCCCCCCACCTTGCAGCCTGTCCCCACCCCCAAGCACAGGAGCAGAACCGCCCCCCCCACCTTGCAGCCTGTCCCCACCCCCAAGCACAGGAGCAGAACCCCCCCCCCCCCCACCTTGCAGCCTGTCCCCACCCCCAAGCACAGGAGCAGAACCCCCCCCCCCACCTTGCAGCCTGTCCCCACCCCCAAGCACAGGAGCAGAACCCCCCCCCCCACCTTGCAGCCTGTCCCCACCCCCAAGCACAGGAGCAGAACCCCCCCCCCACCTTGCAGCCTGTCCCCACCCCCAAGCACAGGAGCAGAACCCCCCCCCCACCTTGCAGCCTGTCCCCACCCCCAAGCACAGGAGCAGAACCCCCCCCCCCACCTTGCAGCCTGTCCCCACCCCCAAGCACAGGAGCAGAATCGCCCCCCCAGACTCGAAGGTCAGAAGGGACCCTTCTGATCATCCAGTCTGACCCCCTGCACAGAGCAGGCCACAGAATCTCCCCCCCCCCCCCCCCAGAATAACCCTCTCGCCTAGAGCTCAGACACTGAACCCTTCGAGCGCTTCCAAGGCCCCCAGACGCAGAGAATCCTCCGGCTGTGACCTGCGCCCCATGCTGCAGAGGAAGGCGAAAAACCTCCAGGGCCTCGGCCAATCTGCCCTGGAGGGAAATTCCTTCCCGACCCCAAATATGGCGATCGGCTGAACCCTGAGCATGTGGGCGAGGCGCACCCCAGACCCCCAGGGAGCTCGCCAGGGACTCCCGGCATCGCCCGTCGGCCTCTTCCCAGGCCAGGGAACGGTCCGCTAGTGACCCGCATCGTGTCCTCCGCCCAGCCCTGCCCAGCCCGCCCGGGGGCAGCTGCTCTGGGCAGTGGCCGGGGTCTCCCCGCCTCCCTCCTGCGCCCCCAGCCCGGTCTCCACCTCGCCCCCGCCCCGGGGCGCACCGCAGCCTGGAGGGGCCCCTCAGCCCTGGCCAAGGGGCGGGCCCGCTGCCCCCGCCCTCCCCAGCAGGGTCAGGCCCTGCAGCCTGGGGGCGGGGGCCGGGCCCGGAGCCCCCCTCAGCCCCGCCCGCCTTCCCTCCCGAGCGCTACCCTACCTCGGAGCAGCCCGGTCCCTCCTGCTCTGTCCCGGGCGCCGGCAGCCTCCCCGCCCTCCAGGAGCCGGACTTTATACACCCCCAGCTGGGCCCGGGTCAGCAATCAGCGCTCAGCTGGGGCTGGGCTTCGGCCCTTAAGGGGCCAGTGTGGGGCAAGCGCCCTCTCACCCCCCCGCCTGTCCCCCCCCAGCCCCCGGAGCAGACCCCCCCCCCGCCATGCAGCCTGTCCCCCCCCCCCGCCCCCGCCATGCAGCCTGTCCCGCTCCCAGCCCCCGGAGCAGACCCCCCCCCGCCATGCAGCCTGTCCCGCTCCCCGCCCCCGGAGCAGACCCCCCCCCGCCATGCAGCCTGTCCCGCCCCCAGCCCCCGGAGCAGAACCCCCCCCCGCCATGCAGCCTGTCCCCCCCCCCGCCCCCGCCATGCAGCCTGTCCCGCTCCCAGCCCCCGGAGCAGACCCCCCCCCGCCATGCAGCCTGTCCCGCCCCCAGCCCCCGGAGCAGAACCCCCCCCCGCCATGCAGCCTGTCCCCCCCCCCGCCCCCGCCATGCAGCCTGTCCCGCTCCCAGCCCCCGGAGCAGACCCCCCCCCCGCCATGCAGCCTGTCCCGCTCCCCGCCCCCGGAGCAGACCCCCCCCCCGCCATGCAGCCTGTCCCGCTCCCCGCCCCCGGAGCAGACCCCCCCCCCCGCCATGCAGCCTGTCCCGCTCCCCGCCCCCGGAGCAGGACCCCCCCCCGCCATGCAGCCTGTCCCCCCCGCCATGCAGGCTGTCCCCCCGCCATGCAGCCTGTCCCGCTCCCCGCCCCCGGAGCAGACCCCCCCCCCCCCCGCCATGCAGCCTGTCCCCCCCGCCATGCAGCCTGTCCCCCCCGCCATGCAGGCTGTCCCCCCGCCATGCAGCCTGTCCCGCTCCCCGCCCCCGGAGCAGACCCCCCCCGCCATGCAGCCTGTCCCCCCCGCCATGCAGCCTGTCCCCCCCGCCATGCAGGCTGTCCCCCCGCCATGCAGCCTGTCCCGCTCCCCGCCCCCGGAGCAGACCCCCCCCCCCGCCATGCAGCCTGTCCCGCTCCCCGCCCCCAGAGCAGACCCCCCCCCCCGCCATGCAGCCTGTCCCCCCCCGCCATGCAGCCTGTCCCGCTCCCAGCCCCCGGAGCAGACCCCCCCCGCCATGCAGCCTGTCCCCCCCCGCCATGCAGCCTGTCCCGCTCCCCGCCCCCGGAGCAGACCCCCCCCCCCGCCATGCAGCCTGTCCCGCTCCCCGCCCCCAGAGCAGACCCCCCCCCCCGCCATGCAGCCTGTCCCCCCCCGCCATGCAGCCTGTCCCGCTCCCAGCCCCCAGAGCAGACCCCCCCCGCCATGCAGCCTGTCCCCCCCGCCCCCGCCATGCAGCCTGTCCCGCTCCCAGCCCCTGGAGCAGACCCCCCCCCACCGCCATGCAGCCTGTCCCGCTCCCAGCCCCTGGAGCAGACCCCCCCCGCCATGCAGCCTGTCCCGCTCCCAGCCCCTGGAGCAGACCCCCCCCGCCATGCAGCCTGTCCCCCCCCCCCCGCCATGCAGCCTGTCCCGCTCCCAGCCCCTGGAGCAGACCCCCCCCCCACCATGCAGCCTGTCCCCCCCCCCCGACATGCAGCCTGTCCCGCTCCCAGCCCCTGGAGCAGACCCCCCCCCCGCCATGCAGCCTGTCCCCCCCCCCCCGCCATGCAGCCTGTCCCGCTCCCATCCCCTGGAGCAGACCCCCCCCGCCATGCAGCCTGTCCCCCCCCCCCCGCCATGCAGCCTGTCCCGCTCCCATCCCCCGGAGCAGACCCCCCCCCGCCATGCAGCCTGTCCCCCCCCCCCGCCATGCAGCCTGTCCCTCTCCCATCCCCCGGAGCAGACCCCCCCCCGCCATGCAGCCTGTCCCCCCCCCCCGCCATGCAGCCTGTCCCGCTCCCAGCCCCCGGAGCAGACCCCCCCCCCCGCCATGCAGCCTGTCCCGCTCCCAGCCTGAGGGGCACCTCTGTTCCAGGGGGTGCGGTGGACGGCGCTGGGCCGGGGAATGGGACTGGCATGGCAGGCCAGCGCGGGAGGGCAGAGCGCCAGCCCCAGAGCAGCCAACCTGCCGCGGGGGGCAGGCCTCAAGGGACCATCGCCGCATCATCCCCATTGCGGTGGGGTAGGAGCGTCCGGGGCTCTGGGCCGTGGCCGCGGGGGCGACACTGGCACGGCCCGAGGGGGGCCCAGACCGGCTCATGCCGCTGCCGGCCGAGCTGCGGGGAGTGTCCGGACCCCCTCGAGGTGCCTGTCGCAAGGATCCACCTGAAATGGGGTCTGGAAGAGGCTGGGGTGCAGGAGCAGCTGCTCTGCGAGGTGCTAACAGGAGGACTCAGAGCGCCTGAGCCTCACCTGGATGCGGGCTGCCCAAAAGGGGTGGCATGAGCTCTGTGGGTAGGGCTACACAGGGACAGGCCAGAGCCTCTTCCGAAGGCAGGGAAACTGAGGCAGGACCCTCCAGGGCTGTACCCCCAGCCCAGCAGTGGAATTCCAGTTGGAGCTGCACAAGGACCTGCCCTGGGGGTTGCTGAGTCCCTGGGGAGGGACTCCTGGCCCAGGGAGGTGAGGAGGCAGCTGGTCCCTAGCAGTCCCTCTGGGCGTGTCGTGCAGCCACAGACTGACAGCTTCCTGGTGCTCTCCCAGGCCCTTTTCCTGGGCGGGAAGCCGCTCCCCCATCTCCTCCCTTTCACGGAAAAGTGCCTGGCCCTGCTGGTATCTCACCACTAGGCGGCATGGCCACACACCTTCCCCGGAGCCCTTCCCACCTCACCGTGTCCTCAAGGCTCCGGCAGCACCAGCAGCAGCTCCCCTCTGCACCCTGCCAGCCCTGGCGCATTGGAGACGCCCCGTTTCGCACGTCGCACACGAGACTGGCACGTGGACCGGACAGGACGTCCCGATCCCGCCAGGGCGCATGAAAAGGGCCGGGCTGCAGGGGGTGTTGTGGGCTAAGCCTCCTCCGGCCGGGCACCTTTACACGCAGTAGCCAGTTTAATAAAGTCTGGGGGGGCATTTGTCATGTGGGGTTCCCCCCGGACTCCGCACAGCCCCGGGGTCCAGCTTCCCGTCAGCCCTGCTCCGGTGCCTGTGGGAGAACTGCGGGGGTCAGCCCGCCTGGGTCTCGCCGTGTCACCCACAGCCCAGCAGGCTGGGGGAGGGGTTCAGCGGGGCGCTGAAGCTGAAAATGTTTGTGCACTGGCACCTGCAGGACTGGGACACGGACTTACCCCCCCCCCCCCAGCTGTTGCCATACAAGGGGGGTGCTCCAGGAATCCACGGGGATCCCTCATTCCAGTGGCCGTATGGGAGAAGGGTCGGGGCCCTGGCCCTGGCCCTGATGAGGGATAAGTGGGGGGGGGGGGGGGAAGGGGTAACTGAGATGGGAGGGGTCACCGGACCCTGCACCCCCAATCCGCAGTCCGGGAGACCCAGGCAGCAGGTCCGAAGTGCACATGCAAGTTTCTCAGACGGGTTCCTCAGCAAAACGCCCACGATGCCGAGCAACCCCTAACAGGGTCTCTAGCAACATACCGCACCCGTATCGGTTCTGCTTGTCGGTAACGCTGTGCCCAGCAAGAACGGCACCCATCACCCCGTCCCGCCCCAGGAACCCGTCCTCCGTGTCTGCGGACAACACTGCTTGGCCGCTGCTCTGTTCTGCCGGCCTTCGCCAAGGGCAAACCCTTCCTGACAGCCTGCTTGGTGTGCTTGTCTCTGGGTAACAGGGGCCAGACAGCCCCGAGCCCAGAAAGAGGCATAGACGAGTCCTTCAGGAGGCTAGAGAGGCTCTGGAGGAACCGGCCAATCAGGGGCCAGGGAGGCGTACAAAAGGAGCTGCAAAGCTCAGGGGCAGTCAGAATAGGGGCAGTGCTTGAGGTGAGCAGGCTGGCTGGGTGCATCAGGAGGGGGAGGCTGGCGGGGGTGCACCTCTCTCACTAAGTGGAGAAAGAGGCTGAGGAGAAACAGAGGCACATTTGGAGACACCGGGATGGGCCCCTAACAGGTGTGCACCTGGCCAGAGGTTTGCGACACACAGGAGTGTGACTCTGCCATAGGGCCGCGTAGCCAAAAAGGCTTTTGACGAGGCGGTGCAAGGACCCGCACTTGGCCAGGCAGGGGCGCTCGTGGGAGGTGGGTGTCAGCCTGTTGCACTCCCTTCAGCTCAAGCTCAGGTTCCGTCCTGTTCTCTCAGAACAGAACAGCTTCCGTAGCTATAGTTCTTCAGACAACTCAGTCCACCTGTGGAACTCCTCGCCAGGGGACGTTGTGAAGATCAAGACTTTAACAGGGTTCTGAAGAGATCTCGGTGAAATCCATGGAGGACAGGTCCATCAGTGGCTATTAGGGTGGGCAGGGAAGGTGTCCCTGGCCTCAGTTTGTCAGGGGCTGGGAATGGGTGACACTTATTTCCCTGTTCGGTTCACTCCCTCTGGGCACCTGGCATTGGCCACTGCGGGCAGACAGGACCCTGCGCTGGAGGGGCCTTTGGTCTGACCCCGTCTGGCTGCTCTTATGTTCTTAGAAGAGATCAAAAAGATAGAGACTGGTGAGGTTAAATAAACACAAGTGCAGAGCCCTGCCCAAGCATTGCTACAGGCTGGGCAGCCATTGGGCAGAAAAGGCCCTGGGGATTGCTGTGGAGGAGAAGCTGGAGATGAGTCCCCAGGGCGCCCTTGTAGCCAAGCAGGCTAATGGCACATTGGGGTGCATTAGGAGGAGCGTTGCCAGCAGATCCAGAGATGTCATCATTCCTCTTTATTCAGCTCTGGGGAGGCCACATCTGGAGTGTTGTGTCCAGTTCTGGGCCCCCCACTACAGGAAGGACGTGGACACATTGGAGAGGGTCCAGCGGAGGCGACCAAAATGATTCGGGGGCTGGAGCACATGACCTATGAGGAGAGGCTGAGGGATTGGGGCTTGTTCAGTCTGCAGCAGAGCAGAGTGAGGGGGGCCTGAGAGCAGCCTGCACCTCCCTGCAGGGGGGTCCAGAGAGGCTGGCGAGAGGCTGTTCTCAGTGGGGCAGGTGGCAGAATGAGGAGCAGGGTACAGTGGGGGAGGTCTAGGGTGGACAGTAGGAAAAGCTCTTTCCCTAGGTGGGGGGGGGGGGAAGAGGCCGACGGAGACAGAACCTCCCCGGAGAACACGCCGCGCCCCCGGCACCACCCTGCGCTGGGCAGGGCTCTCCCTACCCCGGCGCACACACGACAGGACAGCAGCCGCTTTCTCAGGGACGAAGCTTTATTGCCCTGAGGGAGCCCAGAGCCAGCCGGGAAGGGGCCAGACCCGAGGGGAGCGACGCCCGGGAAGGCGCCGTTGTGTTCCCCCCGAGGGGCCGGGCTCAGGCGGGCCGGGCTGCGCAACGGGCACTAGGGCAGCAGAGGGGAGAGCGGGGTGCCGTGGCTGGGGGCTGCCGGCGGCCGCGGGGCCCCTACACGTACTTCAGGAGCTTGATGGGCCTCCCGTGGAGGCAGAGGACGACGATGTGGTGCCGGTGGCGGATCCCGTCGAAGGAGAAGGTCCAGTGGTTCTTGGTGCAGGTGGTCAGGTCGAAGGTCACGATGCTCTTGAACTTCATGGGCCCCATCTTGACGCCCCCCTTCTTGCAGACGCAGTTGATCTTGGCCGGGCTGTCGGCGATGAAGGTGTGGGACGGCTTGAGGAACAGGCCCCGCCCCCACATCAGCTTGTTGCAGTAGGCGTTGTCGTTGTCGGCTGGCGTCCGGGGGTGGTCCACGTGCTTGAGCTTGAAGATCTTGTGCAGCGGGTCCCAGGAGTGCCCGCTGGCCAGGACCAGGCAGGCTGCCAGCAGGAGCAGGAGCAAGGGCCGGGGGCCGCGTGAAGCCATGGCTGAGCCTGTCCCTGGACCGACCTGCCGTGGGGAGAGGGAGGGAGGGAGGGAGCGTGGGAGGGGGATCTGCCTCCTCTGCCCCCTCCCGCTCCCGTGATCCCAGCTCCCAGACCCCCCTCCTGCCCCAGGGTTTGCACCGAGCACATCAACCTCCTCACCCTTCGGCCAGGGTGGGGACCTGCAGCCCCCCGCTTGCTTGGATCCGGCCCCTGAGTCCCCCCAGCATTCGCACCGCAGCCCCCTGCTCCCCACCCACCCCCGGCCGGAGCACACAAAATCCACCGGCCCAGCCCCCCAGACTCTGCAACGGGGGCAGGGCCTTTCTCCTCCGGCGGGGCCACGTCAGAGTTTGGGAGGTTTTTCTGCTTCTCACTTGTGTGCGGCCCCCCCTGATTTTCCTGTGGCTCCCGACACAAACAAGGTTCCCGTCCCTGTTCCCTAGTCTTGCTCCAGACCCACGGGCGACCTGGTAGTGCCCAGCACCTGTGACGTGTGTAACTCACCCCCCCAACTGAGATCAGCACCCCCCACCACTAAACCGCTCCCCTCGCCGTCCTCGCCCCCCCTCCAAGGAACGGAGCCGTGAGCCGCCTGGTGCTGATAGCCCGACGTGAGGGGCAGAGCCATCGCCTTGTCGTGTGTCCAACACTTTGTGCTTTTCGTGGCTGTTCCGATGCTTCCTGGTTCCCGACCCCCTGGCCCTGACCCCGTCCAGAAGTGGAAGCTGAGCCCAGGAGTCCTGACTCCCAGCCCCCAGCGGCCCTAACCACTAGCTCACGCTGCCTTCCACAAACCCACCCAGCAGTGCCACTGTCCTCTCCCGGCTGGGACTTACCTAAATCCTTCCCGTGTGGCTGTGAGCGTGATGGATCCCTGCCTCGGTGGAGCTGAACCTCACCTTGCTCCTGCTCCCCGACGTGGTGCAAGTTATATAGGGCCCGGCCGGACCCGGCGAGGGAGGAGCCAATGAACAACTGGGCTCTCCTGCATTCCTGACAGCCGGCAATTACGAGCCCAAGTCCAGCAGGCAGGGTGTGGGTGGAGAGCAAGCGGCACATCTCAGGGTGCATCCCGGATGCACCCCAGGGTGTGTCTACCTGTGCATGAAGGTGTGAGTGATACACCAACGGGCAGGTCCAGGCCAGCTGTGTTCCTGCCAGGGTGGGGAAGGGTGGCACAGACCCGGGCGACCACCTCGGGGTGCTAACCTGGGCTAAGCCTGGGCTTTTGCTGCCCAGGAAAGTCAGGATAGGAAAGCCCACCCACGGACTCTCACACCATTCGTTGCTCCGTCCCGGCCCACCGGCACCTCTCAACCCAGCCTGAGCCTTGAACCTCACTGCCCTCGGTCCTGACCCACCGCCCCTGCCGTCCCAGCCCTGGGCTCTGTTCAGCCTTTCCAATGGAAAACGTGGGCCCAACCGGTCAACGTGGCCACCCTGGAAAAAGGTTACGATGAGGTTTCAACGTGGATTGTGGATTAGGAACCAGCAAAGGTCCAGAGAACATGAGCGATGGGGGAAGGCTGAAAGTATTGAGCTTGTTCGGTTTGGAAAGGAGCAGACTGAGGGGGGACATGAAGCCGTTTTCAGGTATCTAAAAGGGTGTCGCAAGGAGGGGGGAGAAAACTTGTTCTCCTTGGCCTCTGAGGACAGGACAAGAAGCAATGGGCTTCAACTGCAGCAAGGGAGGTTTAGGTTGGACATTAGGAAAAACTTCCTGCCTGTCAGGGGGGTGAAACACTGGAATAAATTGCCCAGGAAGGTTGTGGAATCCCCATCTCTGGAGATACTGAAGAGCAGGTTGGACACACCTGTCAGGGACGGGCCAGACCCGGGCTACTCAGCACGCGGCCCGTGTTCTCTTTGTTTGCGGCCCACGGTGCGGTTCGGGTTTACATGGGGCTCAACATGCGGCCCGCGGGTGGGAACCAAACCAAAAAGTCGTCCATAGAACGGTCTTCTGGTCAGATGCGGTTTAGTGGTTCCATCCCTGGACTGTCGTTGCTCTCTCAAAGTGCTGTCCTATGGCTGGAAATCCGGTCAACGTTGCATTTCATTAATATCAGCAGAACTGACTTAAATGGGGCCTGCGTTGCGTAGTCTTGCCTTAATCTTTGTATTCATGCCCGTCAGTGTAAAATAAGCTATTTGCATATATTTGCATATATATGCATGTATCTGCAGCCACACTTAAGTTGCAGCCCTTGGCATGTGCTGTATCGTTGTGGGCCCCGGGGCTTCCAAAGTTGAGTAGCCCTGGTCTAGCCGGTGTTGGGTCCTGCCGTGCGGGCAGGGGACTGGACTCGATGCCTCTCGAGGTCCCGGCCAGTCCTCGGGTTCCGTTGTCTGGTCTGGTCAGGCCGTCTCCCCGGATTAGGATCCCGTGGGCCCAGGAGAGGGCCGGGGTGGGAGCCATGATAAAGACCTCTCGGCTGCTTCTGGACTTAGTCGGCAATTGTTGCATTTTCTTCTGAGCCTCCGTCCATTTCTCTCCGAACCCGGCCTTTCTCTGGGACCCCTCCAGAGAGGGAAGGGCAGAGCAGCCCCTCCCCTCATGGTTTTGTCCCCACTTAGGCCCGATTCACATCGCCCCGGTTTTGATCTATCGATTTCTGGCCCCTTCACACAGGCCTGGAGTGAGACGCGGCGGCCATTTTGTTTGGACTCAGTGGCCACGGGCACCTTTCCCCATCGACTCTTACGCTTCTGTGGCACTGGGCACTTGCTAATTAGGGTAAATGTAACGGCTCGTTTACTGAAACAGCTTCCACCCGCCGCTCTCCTGGTGCCCCTCACGCCTGGCTCAACACCCCCCCGCAAAGCGCTTCAGAGAACCGGATGCCATGAAAAGAAGAGACACGGGGCGTCCCCATTGCTTTGGGGAATGGCAGGTGTCCGTAAAGGAGGAGAGGAGACAGCTAGCACCCCTCGAGTGAATGCCCCTAGCACAGGTGACCACAGCTAGCCTTGAGCGCCTGTGGGCAGGGTTGCACAGAAAGGGGGTGATGCGCCCCCCCACCTTACACATCTGCCCCCCGGCAGGGTAAGAGTGGGTCTGCAGAGGAAGAAGAGGGAGAGCAAAGTCTGGAGTGTCTGTGGCGAACGTGCTGGGTGGGTCGGAGTTAGCACGTTCTCGCCCATTGGCCGAAGGGAAGGAAAAGATGGTGGGTCGTGGAAAGGGGCATTGAGGTGGGGTGGGGAGGCAATAACGTGGCTCGGCCCAGGGCAGGCTGCTGCTGCTCGATATACCTGCAGGCCACGGATACCAGGGATTGCAGCTCCACTGGCCCTGGAGCGCTGTTCCCGGGCCATGGGAGCAGCGGGAGGCGGCGTGGTCTAGGATACCACTTCCTGCAGCTCCCATTGGCCAGGAGAGATGATCCGTGGTCAATGGGAGCTGCGATCACCGGTAAATGCAGCAGCGGTGGCCCGGCAGGGATTAACTCTGGTGTCGTGGATCCAGCCCGTGGGCCGGTATTTGCCCACCCCTGCACGAAGGGGTGCAAAACGACAACACACACGGGATGTGGCCCATGCTCTGATTCACACCAGCAAGAGACACAACCGCACAACATGCAAATGCACCGACCGAAGGGCTAAACAGACATGCAAGGAAAAAGTGGCACACAAGATGCCTTCCAGCAAGCAGCACAGTTGCACAAAAAACACACGCATGACAAATAGAACATGACACACGTGACACACACACACACACAAGGGATTCAGCTGCACACAATACAAACATGGCAAAGCATGCATCACCCAAGACTGACTCACACCTACATACACCTGAGCCCATACCTCATTCTCTCAGTCCATCCCCGCACACACCCATACTTCTCTGTATCTACTTCCATTAGCGCCCATCCCAGTTTGGGCGTCGCGGGAGAATAGTCGTTATGCTAAACCCATGGGAGGTTGTTATTGCCATTAACATTCCTGACGGGTAGGCTTGATGGCCCTGCTAAGATAAAGAAGAGGTCACCAGGTATAATTAACGTATGGATTAGCTGTCAAGGATCCACCTTTCCTTGCATTTCAAACCAGCTAATGTCCTAGCTTTGCTATGGACGTCACATTCCAAGTTCGCCCAATCGCTCCTCTATTTGGAGGAGGTAACCGGGAGCATATCCCTTCTAGACTTGACTCGGATCCGCCAGGGGAGTGGGGGAGATTGCAAATGCCCAGGTGGAAGGGAAGGTTGGCAAAAGCGGTCATGAAACGACTGATTTCCCGTGTCTCAGGAAAGGACGGAGAAAGGACTTCACAAAAGCCTCGTTTAGGAAACATGGAGAACTGGTAGGTGAGGGGAGAAAAGAGGATTTCAGAAGAGCTGGCACTTCCATAAGGAAACGAACAATCCCCGAAGGACGGATTGCCCGGAACAGTAATATCCCACACGCATGACTCCACCGGGAGACCTTCAGGACCTTAAAATAAAAAAGGAAACCTTCACGGGGCAGATTGCTAAGGAGGCATGTGCCATGTAGGCCCCAAATCGGAAAGGCTACGGCACGAAATGAGTCGCATCCAGCAAGGGCAGTACATGTCCGAAAGAGGAGGTTCTTTACGCCATTCGGAGTGAGCAAAACAGGAAGGAAATTGTAAGCCCTCTGCTTAGCAGGGACAGAGGGTTAACTGAGGACCTCAAGAAGGAGGGGAGGCGTGTGGTCCTTATTTCTGTCACTTAATGGTGACCAGATGCTCAATACTAACGGCAAGGAGAAAGGAACACAAGTCCGCATGGGGGGGGGGGGGGGGGAACGGGCGAAACTATTTAGGCAACTGCCATGCATTAAATTTGGTATTAATTTTAAACTTGTATTACATTTGAAATGGATCCTGCAATACTTCAGGAACTAGCTGACGCTATCTCAGAACTGTTAGCAAGTATATTTGCCGTGTTGGGGAGAATGGGAGAAGGCCCAGATGACAATAGAATGGAAGACATAGTAACTATTGTTAAAAAATAGCGGGGAAGGGGGAGGTGGAGGGATAGCGACAGGGCTGTGGAATTATCGACCGTTCAGCCTAACTTTGATACCTGGCAAGATACCGGAACAAATTATTAAACACTCAGGCTACGTCTACACAGCTTCCCTCTGTCCCAAAGCCTATGCAAATGAAGCGTGGATTAGCATATTGCTGCACTTCATTTGCAAGAGGTTTTTGTTCAAAACGGTGCCTTTTTGTGCAAAAGACTCCTCTTGGGCAACAGCCGTTCTGCCTCATTTTTTCAGGAAGAACTGCTCTTGTGCAAGAGGGGGGTTTTGTGCAAAAACGGCTCCTAATTAATTATGCAAATGAAGCATGGCAATATGCTAATCCATGCTTCATTTGCATAGGCTTTTGCGACAGAGGGAAGCTGTGTAGACGTAGCCTTAGTATGTAAGCACTTAGAGGACAACAGGGTTATAACAAATAGCCAGCATAGATTGCTCAAGAACAAATCGTGTCAAACCACCTTCATCTAATTTCATCTAAACCAATCTAATTTCCTTCTTTGACCAGGGACACTGCCTGAGTACATGGGGGGAAGCAGTCGACGTGCTACATCTTGCTAGTAGTAAGGCTTTTAGCAGAGTCCCACATGGCTTTCTCATAAGCGAAGTAGGTAAATGTGGTCTACATGGAATTAATAGGAGGAGAGTGCGAAACTCTTCGAAAGGCCACACTCCAAGTGTAGCTGTGAATGATTTTCTGTCACACCCGCAGGGCATGGCCAGAGGATCCAACGGGGTCAGTCCTGGACATGCTACTAGGCTGTGTGTGGTGCTGCCGGGAGGGCAGGGGACGGGACTCGATGGCTTCTCAAAGGCCCTTCCAGTTCTAGGATGCCAGGATTCTACTAGTCCATATTTTTGTTAATGACCGAGATCCTGGAGTGCAGAGAATGCGTCTGAAATTTGCGTATGACACCAAGTTGGCCTGAGACGTTTGAGGCCACCTGATGGAATCCAGCCACGACACATGCACTGTGCTGCCCGGAGAAAATCAGGCGCAGAGTTGGGAAATGGGGACTAACGGGCTGGTTGCCAGTAGCACGGCCGACAAAGATTAGAGGACGGCCACAGATCGCAAACGGCACATGAGTCACCCGGGTGATGAAATTGCTGAGGCGGCTCCTTTTCATTCCAGCAGGTGTATTCATGGAAGTGGCATGAGTAAGGTGCTGGAGGAACACAACCCACATCCCCTGGCAGGATGCCGATCCAGAACTGTGCCCGGTTCTGGCTTCCACGCGTCTGGAAAGACGAGCACAAATGGGGAAGAGCCTAGAGGAGAACAACCGAAAAAGGCAAAAGGGTGAGAAAACGGGACCTATGAGAAAAAGTGAAAAAGGGGGGGGGGGAGTGTTTAGTCTTAGGAGAAGACGGGAGGGTGGGGTGGAGCTCTCGTGCCTTTTGTACGTCTTAATTGTCTTGCTTCAACTTTCAGTCATTGGGCGGAGTTCTCCGTTTGCTTGCTAGATGGAAGAGCCCTTCCCCAATTATCTGTGTGGGTGTTTATCAATTGGATCCAAGTCCTGGCTTAACCTTCTCTTCGAGTCAATTGCTGCAAGGTGTGTGGTCTGTCCTGTAATCACGCCTGTGGCTCTTCTCCGAGCCATCGTCAGTGTACCAGTGTACCGTTCTGGACCTGGCCCCCAGAGCCGGACACAGGACTCCCTCAGCCACCACACGAGGGCCAAGCACAGGAGTAAGCTAACCCCGCACTCCTATGCACATTCGCCCGTTGATCGCAGGGTTGCCCTGGGAACTCATGTTCAGCTGATTGATCTCTATGACCCCCCGCTGCAGACCATCGTTCTCCCAAAGCAGGGTCTCGGGGGGTGTGTCTAGACTACAGGGTTTTGTCGACAAAACTATACCTGCATCCACACTGCCTTTGAGTTATGTTGACACAACATCGACAAAACTCAGCAGTTTTGTTAACGTATGTAAACCTCATTCTACGAGGAATAACGCCTTTTGTTGACAGAGTTCTGTCGATAGAAGACATTGTTGCATCTACACTGTCCTTTGCGTCCACACTGTCATGTCGACAAAGCGGCTTGCTTTGGCGACAGAACTGGCTGTAGTCTAGATGTTCTTTGTCGACAGAAGCTTTGTTGACAGTATCTGTAGACAAAACTTCTGTCGACAAAACCCTGTCGTCTAGACATACCCTGGTTGTTACTGACCAGTGGCTGTCCTGCTTCCTGGCAGGTTTGGGCAGATACGGAGCCAGTCCTTGCTAGCAAACGGTGACCTCCAAAGTGACAATCGGATGCAGAGTTCATAATAAGAATGGCCAAAGGTCCAGCTAGCCCAATGTCCTGTCTGCCCACAGTGGCCAATGCCAGGTAACAGGGAACCCTCAAGGGTGTGTCTAGACGACATGGCTCCGTCATGGAGCCGTGTAAAGTAGTTAACTGGACATAGTCAATGAAGCGGGGATTTAAATAATCCCCGCTTCATTAAAATAAAAATGGCTGCTGTGCTGTGCCGACGATCAGCTGATCCGGCACAGCATGGCAGTCTAGACGCAGCGCAGTCAACAAGGGAAGCCTATGTCGACCGCTTCATGTGCCATTTTTATTTTGGTGAAGCGGGGATATCCCCGCTTCATTGACTATGTCGAGTAAACTACTGTTCATGGCTCTGTCGACGGAGCCATGTAGTCTAGACACACCCCAAGTGACCCCTCTCCTGTCTCCCATTCCCAGCCTCTGACACACAGAGGCCAGGGACACCTTCCTACCCACTCTGGCCAATAGCCATTGATGGACCTCACCTCCATGAATCTATCTAGCTCTTTTTGGAACCCTGTTAAACTCCTGACCTTCACCACATCCTCTGGCGAGGAGTTCCACAGATTGACCTTGTGCTGCATGAAGAAAAACTGCCTTTGGCTTGTTTTAAACCTGCTAGCTATTCATTTCATTTGGTGACCCCTAGTTCTTCCATTATGGGAACAAGTAAACAACTTTTCCTTATTCCCTTTCTCCACACCAGGCTTGTTTTTATAGACCCCTGTCAAATCCCCTTTTAATCTCCTCTTTTCTAAGCTGAAAAGTCCAAGTCTTTTTCATCTCTCTTCGTATGGCAGCCCTTCCAAACCCCCCAGCACTTCGGTTGTCCTTTTGGCAAGCGCTCTGATTTCAGAAGGTTCATACCGATTCCTCAAGCTCTCAATGGGGCGCTTATGCACTAACTTTCCCCTTAGCGGGAAGCGGCTGTCCGTTAGAGATTGCCTTATGCATTCAAACAGGGTAGAGGCTGCGTGCTACATTAATATATTCCAAGGCTACAGGGGCCATAATGATGCTGGATTCTGATCTCCTGCATACGAAAGACCAGAAACACACACCCCCATCCCGCGATTCTGTATCAAGCCCGAAGCTTCCGGCTTCACTTCAGCCTCATTTTTGGAGCCACACTGTGAATTGCGCCAATCAACAGCTGCTTTGATAAAACATCCCGGTGGCAAATTCCCTTCCCTGATAAGAAGGTGCATCGTCTCTGAATGCCGAATGTATCCAGCCGTGGCCCTTGCTCTGCCTTGGCTTGACACGGTAACGCCCTGTCCACACGGGTTCCTAGAGGGTGTTAATTCATCCCTTAGCAGAGCCATCTACCCACCCTGGACCCCGGTGCCCACTGATACTGTTAGGTCCCCCGCCAGAGGGGCTGCAATGGCAGTGGGGTGAGGAATGCTGGGGCGCAGGGGGGTAGCCTGCCACTGGCAAAACTTCCTTGGGGTTTCTCAAAAGGAACAATTTTCTAATTTGGGGCATTAAGGAATAACCCACTGTGAACTCCTGGTGCCACATGGGCTGCAAAACCCACACTAGATTATTGCTCTTTCCACCTTTGATCCCTTGGGTTTGGTCTACACTGGAGCAGCAGATCAACCTAAGCTGCGCAACTCCAGCTACGCTAATCACATAGCTGGAGCTGGTGTATTTCAATAGCCATCCGCACAGCGGGAGGTCGACAGGAGCAAACCCTTACTCCTCATGGGGCCAATGGGGGTCGCCCTCTGAGTTTGATTTAGCAGGTCTTCAGTAGACCTGCTAAATCAAACCCCACAAGATTGAGCATGGCAGCATCGATTTTTTTCGCCTAGTATAGGTATGGCCTTGAAGTCTTCTCCAGCCCTGAATTGCACTGACCCAAGAGTTATTGACTGGCTCAAGAACTAAACATTTGGAAGGCATAAGAATTAGAGGGACTCTGCATGTCTAGCTCTCTTTAGCGTTGTGAAGGTTGCAAACACAGCACGCATACTGCAAAGCCGCGCAGCTCGGAGCAAATAAACAAATCTAGTATAAGAGCTGGACGCAAGAGATGAATTCCAGAGTGGTAACAGATCAAGGTCTAGCTCAGCGTTTCTCAACCAGTGGTACGAGTACCCTTGGGGGTACTCGAGAGAGGCCTGCGGGATACGTCAACACAACTGAAATTTGAAGACAACTGAATTTTTGTTTTAAGTTTGACGGTGCTTTATTATTTTTGTACCTTTTACACCCAACAATTTCATC
Organism: Pelodiscus sinensis; assembly: GCF_049634645.1. Classification (NCBI taxonomy): domain Eukaryota; kingdom Metazoa; phylum Chordata; order Testudines; family Trionychidae; genus Pelodiscus; species Pelodiscus sinensis. Next base: position 14,634,354 of record NC_134740.1, on the reverse strand, counting down.
GCCTGCCCAGCTACGATTAAGTTGTTTACACAAATGTAAAAAAAATGGTGTGTCTGAAAACTGTAGGTACTGGGGGTACTTATAATTCGTTTTTAAAAAAGGGGTACTTTATAAAAAAAAAGGGTGAGAAACACTCGTCTAGGTGAATGTTCAAAGCTGAAGTGCAAGGAAGCTACAGGCCTGGGCCTGTCATGTATCTAGCTTAGCCAAATGAGGCATTAGCCTTTCAGATAAGTTGGCTGTAGTATGAAGATACAATCGCATAACTATTGACACCATCAGCTCAGGATTAAACTAAGACTGTGAATGGCTCGCTAACTACAAAAGCAGCTTCTCCTCTCTTGGAATTCACACCTCCAGATCAGCTGCTAGAAGTGGGCCTCATCCTCCCTGATTGGATTCACCTCGTCATCTCCAGCCTGATCCTGGCCTGCATATTTATTCCTGCCTCTGGAAATTTCCACTCCATGCATCTGACGAAGTGGGTCTTTGCCCACGGAAGCTGATGCTCCTACACTTCAATTAGTCTCTAAGGTGCCACAGGACTCCTCGCCGCTTTTGCAGATTCAGACTAACACGGCGACCCCTCCGATACTCAATCCCATAACTAAGTGACTCGTGCGTTTTCTTAGCATGGGTCTATGTTTGTATGCGGGTGATTGTAGAACTTACTGATGATTTGGGATAAAAATGTTCAGGAGACACCCGTAGACATCACCGATGGCTGCTGGGAACTGGTGTGAAAAGTCGGAGCCTTCCTTAAGGAAGCCCAGGCTACTGTGGCGATAAGAGAAGATGTTGATAAGTTGGAAGAAGAATATCTAAGCGGCCTACCAGGCGAAAAGTCCCCTGATAATGCTGGGGACAAACTCGTAAACATGGACAGGAGGGATTTACTCCTCATACTTACCGATGAGCTACAGTGGGTATACGTGTAACTAGAAGTCTTTGTTTCCTGACCGCCAGCAGACCTGGCCATCCCCATCCTGGATTCCTTCTGGATGCTTGAGTCTGGGAGAATTGGAAATGTTGGGGTGGGGCATTCTGTACTTTCTAACCACTGCAGCCTCTGTGATCGGCCTGTCCATTGGGGTTTCTGTCTGAAACGACTTTTCCTAAGTGGCCATCGGCTTAACGTGGTCCTTGCCTGCTTGCATCTCACCTCTCCGACAGGAAGTCCAGCTCACACGGTGTTGTTTGCCCTACTGTTTTCAATCAGGGGTGGGCAAGAAAATGGTGGTGGTTCACCCTGGTGGGCCACCGCCTCTATATTTCCTGCACCTCCACTGGTACGGGTGATCGCAGTTCTCATTGGCTGTTAACGATGATCTGCAGCCAATGAGAGCTGCGATCACCATACCTGCAGACAAGCAAGTAAATTTGCCAGTGTGGGGGCCTACCAGGGACTCACCCTGGCAGACTGGATCCAACCCCTGGCCTGGTATTTGCCCACCGCTGTTTTAAATCCTGGGGCATCCATGGAGACTGGATCTTTGCCTTACGCTAGTGTTTATCAGCATCATTTAATACCAGAACCAATAAAGTCTACAACAGGAAGCGAGGTGATTAAGCAGCTTCCAGGAGATCTAACTCTGCCGGCACAAATTAAAAAGGACACCGAAATTACTGGACCCACCCATTGGATGCTGTTGGGTGTCTGTCCTGTTTTTAATGGGCAGAAATGTGCTTTTGGAATTCTAGAAAAGAAGATGGAGAGGTGGAGAGGGAAAACGGAAGCGAGACGGAGCGAGTGCAGTGCTGTAAATGATTTCAGTTCAAAGCCAGACTTGAGATTCTGGACGGAACGAGTTGGGTTGGAGTTTTGTTTGGAACGAGTTGGGTTGGGAATTTGAGTTGCTCTCCTCTTGGATCTCAGTAAGAGCTGGAAGGCAGCGTGTGGAAAAAGACACAGGTGCTCTGATACACACACAACACAAATACACCCAGGTAACTACACTGGGTACAGGCCAGTGTCTGATGGACATAAGGACAACCACACAAAAACACAAATGTACTGGAAAACACCACTAAGACACACACACACAAGATAGAAGAGAAGGACAAGATGCACCCAGGGGAGCCAACAGTGTTCATGGTCCTTTGGACAAGGTGGGGGGCAGCTCTGTGAGGGGCAGGGCTTGGGGCAGCCAGCCCTCCATGCCACCCTGAGGGCTCATCTAGACTAAGGGGAACGGTTGAAAGAAGATATGTAAATTCCACAGGAATCTGCATCTCTTCTTCGGATCACAATTTTGAAAGCAGAGCTTTTGAAAGTGAAAGTAGTTAAGACATGGCTTTTTCGGTGAGCCCTCCCCCCCCCTTTGTCGCAAAGCTGCGTAAACCTCCTTTTTTGAGGAAGAGCGGCTTTTCGACAAAGGGGGGTTCACCAAAAAAGTTGCCTCTTAACTACTTTCACTTTCGAAAGCTCTGCTTTCCAAAGTGCAATCCAAAGAAGAGATGCAAATTGCCGGGGAATTTGCATCTCTTCTTTCGACTGTTCCCCGTAGCCTACATGAGCCCTGAGCGTGCTGAACTCCCCCCAGCCCTCAGAGCCGCATGGAGCGCACCACACAGAGCTCCGGTGGCTAGACACCGCCGTTGTCACAGTAACTATGGGTGACCCGGAGCCTAGAGATCTGAGCCAACTGCTCCCTTTGCCCCCTGCCCTGTCGGTGGGGCCTGGATGCACCCAAAGAGGATTCACACACCCAGAAAACACAGGAAACAGAACACGAGACACACAAGACTTGGAGAAAGAAAATACCGAGAGAGAGAGAGAGGGTGTGACAGAAATATTCCCTCTTGGGACCAATGTCAGGGCTTCAGTTTTCCTCTGAAGACTTAGCCAGCCCCGAGGCATCCAAAGAGCATGGGCTGGCTGGATTTCGGCTTGCTCCCTGCAGCTCCGGTCCAGGGACGTACTGTGGTATTTGGAAGGGGATGCTCAGAGGAATGTCCTCAGATACACACACAAGACACAGTGGGAACAATAGTGGAGACGCCCAACACGCTGAATGACGCCAGTGAGAGGCACCCAACCCCACACAACACAAATGCCTTAACAAGAGATACAAATGCACACAAGCAAGGGGGAAGAGGAGGCAAGCAGACTGCAGCATGCCATGAGATACACCAGACTGCCCCAAGCAAGGCTTTTAACCGCACAACAACACACACACACACACACAAAGCCAAACATGAAACACACAAGACTCTCACAACACAACCACACGGACGAGCCCACGCATGAAAAATGGAGCGTGGTGCCTCACAAAAACAGACATTTGTGGGTTCCCTTTTTCCGGTGAGTAGCCGTAGAGAGGCGCTCGAGAGAAAGGCCCGGGTATGTGGTCTCTCTGAATCCTGCAAAGGGATGACAGCTAAATCAATACACACCCCACTCTCCGTGTATCCGTCCCCACACCGGTATCCCTGTTTCCCGATCCATTATCCCTCCCGCGCTCGCCATCCAGCTATCTCCAAACACTCCCTCCTCTCGCTCGCCACTTACATTTGTGCCCATCCCAGACTGGGAGTTGTTGCCTGAGCATTCCTGGCCCGCAGCCCGACGGAGCCACCGCACTGGGCATCCGCCCGTCAGGTGTAATTTCCACGGAGAAGAGGAGCCTTGCACCCACGTTTCCTTGTATTCTGACAAGCTCCCGGACTAGCTGTTGTTCTAGTTTCCCTGAGGTGGTTGTGTGGGTCACTCTTCAGTTGGTGTCTTAGGGATCCTAGAGCACTAGGACTGGAAGGGACCTTGGGGGTCATCGGGTCCTGCCCCCCGCCCTCACGGCAGGACCAAGCACCATCTAGCCCATCCCCGACAGGTGTCTGTCCAGGCTGCTCTTCAGTATCCCCAGGGATGGGGATTCCACAACCCCCTCGGCAACTTAGTCCAGTGTTTAACCACCCGGACAGTCAGGAAGTTTTCCCTAATGTCCAACCAAAACCTCCTTCGCTGCAGTTGAAGCCCATTGCTTCTTGTCCTGTCTTCAGAGGCCAAGATGAACAAGTTTTCTCCCTCCTCCTTGTAACACCCTTTTAGATACCTGAAAACGGCTTCATGTCCCCCCTCAGTCTTCTCCTTTCCAAACTGAACAAGCCCAATTCCTTCAGCATTTCCTCACAGCTCATGTTCTCTAGACCTTTCATCATTCTTGTTGCATTTCTCTGGATCTTCTCCAAGTTCTCCACATCTTTCCTGAAATGCGGTGCCCAGAACAGGACACAACAGGCCAGCTGAGGCCTAATCACACAAAGTCAAGTGGAAGAATGACTTCTCGGGTCTTGCCCACAACACTCCTGTTCATGCAGCCCAGAATCATATTTCCTTTTTTTGTAACAGCATCACACTGCTGACTCATATTCAGCTTGTGGTCCACTCTGACCCCTTCTGATTGTTCCTTCCTAAGTGGAGCACTTTGCATTTGTCCTTATTAAACTTCATCCTGTTTGCCTCTGACCATTTCTCCAGTTTGTCCAGATCACTTGCGACCTCTCTTTTCTGTACACAGCAGCTACGTCCAGACTGGCATGATTTTCCACAAATGCTTTTAACGGATGCTCTTTGTGGAAAAGAGCATCTAGATTGGCACGCACGCTTTTCCACAAAAGCACTTTTTGCGGAAAAGCGTCCGTGCCAATCTAGACGCGGTTTTGCGCAAGAAAGCCCCGATCGTCTTTGCGCAAGAAATCCCCAATTTTCACTATTGGGGCTTTTTTGAGCAATACAATACCACGTCGTCTACACTGGCCCTCTTGCACAAAAGCATTTGCCCGAACGGGAGTAGCACAGTATTTCCACAAGAACATTGACAATCTTACATGAGCTCGTCAGTGTTCTTGTGGAAATTCAAGTGGCCAGTGTAGACAGTTGGCAAGTTTTTTCGCAAAAGCAGCTGCTTTTGCGGAAAGACTTGCCAGTCTAGATGCAGCCAGCAAGTATTCAGGGGTGCAATCACTGCAGACTTGCTTCTGCCGAACACGGAGGAGTCGGGAGCCAGCCTGGCGCTGGAAAGCTTTGTGGGAGAAAGTGCCCGTGAGAAGACGGATGTCACAATCCGAAAGAAAGGAAGGAGAGCAGCGGAATTAGTGACAGTAGGCATCAGTGAAGCCGGCATTAACAAACCCTGAGAACTGGTAGGTCGCAAATCTCAAAGGAGGGCAGCACAGCTGGAAGCTTTTCAAGGAAACAGTATAAAGGGAAAGCCACAAACCGTCCCAAGGGCAAAGAGGAATTTTGGGAAGAATAAGCAGAGGCCAGTACAGTGCGCTTGGGAGCTCGTTCATACCCTGAAAGTCAACAGGGGTTCTTCCAAACATACGGAAACGTGGATGAATTACTAAGGGGGGTACAAATTTGTAGGGGCCAAGGGAGGGGCCAGATTTGGAGGGGCCAAGGGAGAGAAGGTCTCACCTCCAGCAAGGGACATAAATGGGTTCCGGAAACACACCAAGAGATAGATGAAGACAATTGTAAGTCCCCGACTTCATGGGGCCAGTGCTCTAATAACGGGTGACACTAGGAAGGCGGGTAAGTTTAATGCCCCTTTTGCTGGCCTTCCCTGAGAAGGTTGATGGAGACCAGATCCCCAGCAGGTAATATGAACAAGGGGCAGGAAAGCAAACACGCCGCAGGAGGAACAGGTTAAGGAATATGTAGGTGAGATCGATAGAGACGAGTTTCTGTGGGCTGATGAAATTTGTCCTAAGGAATCAGCTGAAGCAGTTTTGAAACCATTGGCAATTATCTTCAAATGATCGTCATGGTAGGCGAGTGTTTTATCTCCTGCAATCTCTGCGTCACTCCGCTGCCATCCGCCCCACGGACGGTGAGTTCCCTGAGTCTGGCCCCTGAGCTCTGCCCAGAGAGAGGACCCAGCTGGGGACAGGGGGGAGTCTGGGGTGACACAGAGCACCCACCCCTGCCAGGCGCGGGGAGGTCTGGGACAGGGAGAAGAGAAGAAACTCCAGTTAGAGCAACTCCTTGAGAGCAGGGCCGGAGGGAGTTGGAGATTCATCTGTGCTTACCTGCAGCCCCAATCCAAGGAGTCGGGAGCCAGCCCTTCTAGCCTCACCCTGGAACCAAGCCCAGGTTTCCAAATTGGTTTTTTCTTTTTTTGTGTGCATTTGATTTTGCTGTTCTTGGCTGGAAACAAACCAACCCCCCACCCCCGCTGTGCATCCAGGAGATTAGCTGGACACACTCCTCCATTTTGCAGCACTGAGACATCAAATGCACACGGCAACCGACTTCACCGCCAGCGCTCTGTGTTTGTGTTTTACTGGGTCCTGCGGGTGGGCACAAAGCGCTTCATGTGCAATCACAAAGATACCAGGGCTAAAGCATTTTTATTTTACTTTTGTATCTGACCTAGAGGGTCTGCGGCTGTGGACCACAAAACCTGGCTGGTCGGGGGTCGGGCCTGCTGCAAATTAAGCACTGGACAAAGTTTGCAACACTAAAGCCATAGAAGGCTTTCGGCTTTCTCCTGTTTACCAAGCCCCACTCAACCTAGATCATGTTTCGGTTTCCTTCGTTAAGTGGCAAACTGATGCTCGTGTCCGTGTGATGCTGCAGACACCCCACCCTGCAAGGTCACTGTGCCGCTGTTGTGGTCAGACTCTCCAAATGGCGTGGTCCCCAGGTTAAGTGCTGCATCTATTTAACATTCACCCACTGCTGCCTCGGTTAGGGGTGATTTTAACTTGGCATGGCACCGGTAACTCCCATTGGGACAGCTGCAATGGTTCATATCTTGTATCCTCACACCACCGTGCCAAACACCGAGGGCTGAGACAGACAGATGGGTTCATACGGGGCCCAGAAAACCCTCAAGAAGCTGTTGTAGCTGCCCGGCTCTGCCTGTGGCCACGTTCTGGTGGCTAACGTTAGCAATTCCTACAGACATGGCTCCGTTTCACTGCAGCCGAGGGGGTGTTGGCTGTCGGTGCGTAAATTCCCCGTTGCAGCAGTAGACTGTGGGTGTGAATTTATGCAGGCTCCTACTGAGACATGAACAGTTTGGAAATTTGTTGCACGTGTGTGTGCATGCACACACACACCAAGGCTTGTGTCTTCCAGCAGGGACACCACACAAAGAGAATTGTACACCATAGTGTGTAGTATTAGCCCCTTGCTTCCTGGTGTGAATTCTCCGGGCCAACACCCCAGGTTGGCTTGGTTTGCCCACGGGCTTATGGCTGAGTGGTGAGCAGTAGGAACTGCTAGACACGCACACACTCACTGTCCTCAGACACACGCAGCCTCAGCACCCCCGTCCCCAGAGCCAATCCCCTTGGAGCCAGGCGTTGCCATGTGTCATCAAAGGAAATACACTTGGTCGGTTTCTGGGTGTACAGGGAAATTGATGTTTACCAACATCCAGCGATTAAAATGAACCCTAAGTATAGGTTTCAAGGGCAGGGTTGGCAGAGTGTCCATATGGATAGATAGCCAGGAAGATAGATGAGTATAGATTCCCAGGGTGGGGTAAGCAGATAGATCGGATAGAGACCATCAGAACATAAGAACGGCCAGACTGGGTCAGACCAAAGGTCCATCCAGCCCAGTGTCCTGTCTGCCCACAGTGGTCACTGCCAGGTGCCCCAGAGGGAGTGAATCGAACAGGTAACGATCAAATGATCTCTCTCCTGCCATCCATCTCCACCCTCTGACACACAGAGGGTGGGGACACCATTCCTTACCCCTCCTGGCTAGTAGCCATTAATGGACTTAACCTCCATGAATTGATCTAGTTCTCTTTTAAACCCTGTTATAGTCCTAGTCTTCACACCCTCCTCTGGCAAGGAGTTCCACAGGTTGACTATGGGCTGTGTGAAGAAGAACTTCCTTGTATTTGTTTTAAACCTGCTGCCCATTAGTTTCATTTGGTGGCCCCTAGTTCTTATATTATGGGAACAAGTAAATAACTTTTCCTTATTTGCTTTCTCCACACCACTCATGATTTCATAGACCTCTATCCTCCCTCCCTCCCCCACAGTCTCCTCCTTTCCAAGCTGAGAGAGGGGAGGGGCAGACAGAGCGGTGTGTAGACGCTGATAAACAGAGTGGTGTGTGCATGGGGACAGAACTGTGGTCCCCAAAGTTTTCTCTCTGCACCCCCCCTTACTTGGTCCATCTCCCCAGGTTAGTAGTTGCTGCTACTGGGCAGGGAAGCGGGACATGTCTCTAAATCTTCTGCCCTTGGAGAGGAGAGCCACCCGCACAATTCTGCTGCCTGAGTCTGATGATTGTTTCATACCTCGGCATCATGTGGTTTATGGCAACGTGTATTTCTATCACTATGTCCAAAGCTTCAAAGCCCAGCTGTGCTAAATCCCCCAAGACCATGTGGGGGAAGGAGAAGAAAACACAAATGTCACAAATGCAGAGAATGTGGCTGCATTTCCCGCTGTTCACCACACCGAGGCAGCCGTGGAGGTGACCACTCAGGGTATGTCTACACCACAGAGTTTTGTCAGAAAAAACGGCCATTTTTCCGACAAAACTTGAGGAACATCCACACTGCAATTGAGTTCTTCCACAAGAAAATTGAAAGCACAGCAGGGTTTTCCAGCATTGGTAATCCTCATTCCACGAGGAAGAAGCCGTTTTGTGAAAGAGCTCGTTTGCAAAAAGATGTGTGTGGACGGGAAAGAAGGAGTTCTTCTGGAAGAAGAGGGAAGAGGAAAAAGCACAGGTGTCCTGGTGACCACTCCGTCCATAGTAATCAAAGCTTACGTGCGAGAGAGCATCCATTCAGTCTGGACAGTCTCTTTTGAAAAAGCAGATCACGTTTTTAATGCACTATTGCAGTGTAAACGCTCTCTTTTGGAACAAGTTTTTTTGGAAGATTTCTTCCGAAAAAAGCTTCTTCTGAAAGAAGCCTGTAGTCTAGACATAGCGTGAGAGTCGAGTGGCATTTTTTTCTTGGCTCTGTTACATGCAAGGAGGCAGAGCCAGGCTGGAGGGCGGAACTGACTGTTTATGGAACGACTGCTAAACTGGATTTGGGTGAAGGCGTGACTGTCAGGGACTTATAATCAGTAGCTAGTGTCCTGGTTAATCTTGGGAGTGCTGTTAAGCACAGGGCTTTGTTTTTAATGCTTATGGGATCAGAGGAGGTGAAGCAGACAACCTTCTCCGCTGCAATGTGATTCCCATGGTGGATCTTGTGAGAAACGTGGATAAAGTTGGTAGAATGTTTGGCCATATTGTCATTTTAGAAGGCGATCCAGTAGAAGCAATCTTAAGAGACAGTGTGAACCATATTATGTACATCTGTCCCACTGAATTCCCATCAACATCACTGAGAAAAATCTCTGAGCGAATGTTATGATGCTCCCCAGTGGTATCTATCGGAAAGAAAAGAGAAAATACAAATTGTGCGGCTCCTAAAAGACTTAATGAAGCAACAGTGAGAGACAAACAGAGCCTCACAACACTAAAAACAATTTCCCACAAAGTATTGCTTTAAGCTAGATGCCTTTGGGCACGTTTCTGTTGTCAGACAGCCCCACCCCGGCACTCAGCACTGTACATGGTGCTGTTGAAGTGGACAAGTGTTTCCAGCAGAATCCTTAGGTGCTCTGTGGTTTATATTCTTGCTAGTGGCAATATAACAAAGCCCAGCAGTGATTGCTTTGTGGGTAACACATTCATTGGAGTTTGGGGCACGCAGGGAATTGCAGACCTGAGCAACATATAAAAAAATGAAAAAAAACATTGGCCAGTAAAACTGAATCACATGAGGATTCTTAGTTGTAAATGTGAATAAACAGTCCCGGAAGTATGAAGTACATGGATATAGCTTAAAGGACTGGTTTTTTGATGTTCGCTATGAGCCTGCAAGGAACACAAGATGCTATACTGTGTAATGGGCACTAGGGCAGCAGAGGGTGGGGTGGGGAAGGCACTATTTTGCTTAAAGGCCCCACCCATCGTCCCAGCCCCATTGTGCTGCAAGCTTTTTAGAAGCTGGCATACGAAGGGCTCCATTGTGTCAGGTGCTGCTTTGATTCCCACCCTGTGCAAAACTGCATCCTGATCTTCTAATTCCCTGTTCTTGAGAGACAGGCGGACAGTGAACCAAGGAGAGTAGTACATCGTTCTACAGAACTCATCACCATGTATTTTGACAGGTGTTCACACCCCCTTTAGGATGCTTTTTCCTAGTCATTTGCACAGTTGGCATTGTTGGATATTTTACTTTTTTTGGTGTTGGGAAAAATTGTGTGCATGTGTATTGACAGGTTTGAGCAAACAAAGAAAAAGGTTGGTTTTAGAAAAATGGGGATTTTGTATTAGGCTGAAAGAAAGTTTAGTGAATTCAGGGTAGTGAGAAGGTTTTATAAAGTGTTTTAGAGAGACAAGACAGTTTTAAAAAATAGATACAGTAGTTAAAAGTTAGGATCTTATGAAAAAATAATTTCTTGTTAGATTAAGAAAGAAAAAGTTTTATTTAGAATAAATGAGTAAAAACTTTCTTTCCTTTCTAAATCAATTTATTTCAACATGGCTGGTAATAGGAGTGTAAATAAGGGGTCAAAAATACACCTGTCAATAATACATTTTGACGAGTGCTATTGAGCCATATACTACTCAGAGGACCTGACTGCCACTCTCCCCCTCCCTCTTCCCCACAGTGTCAGCACTAGAAAAGTGATATCCAAACTTCAGTGTCTCAAGAGACTGATTAGTGATAAACATTCTGCATAAGAGTCACAGCAGGGCAAATTAATTATTTCATTTAGTATAGCACTAGTCATGTTTTTAAAAGTATGATGAGGCAATGGTTAATTGCTGTACACATACATCACTCTTGCAGGAAGTAAATTAACAACTTAGAACCCAGCAAAAAGTTCTGATTGGTTAATGATGGAGATTAGTGAATAATTCAATCACACACAACTTTGGTATCATGTTCTGCAAAGAGACACAGGAGACAACTGGAAGTTTGCGAGCCATGGTCTACTAGTGCACCAGCTCATGCTACCTCCCAAAAACAAACCCTGCAGTTGCAGTTTCTTTTCTTCTGGCTGGACTCTCACCTTGTTTTTTCACTGTCATCAGAACAATGGAGCCCAGCCTCTGCAAAGCTGGACCTCAGCCCGACCCTCTGTCTCATCTTGGAGCATGTTGCACAGAGCCCAGCTAGATATGGCAGGGACAGAGCAAGATGGCAAATCTAGTCCAGCCAGTCCCCGAGTTACGAACGCATAGCATACATCCTGCTAGAGGCGCTACACAAACATTTTAGGGTGTGTTTACCCAGCAAGTGAAGGTGCAAATGTAGCGTGGGTGGGTGTAGTCATACCAGGTTTTACCTACCTAGTATGAGGATCCATATCAGGCAGTCTAGACTGCACAGTGGGAGCCCAGAAGAGACCGTGGTACCTATTCCTCTTGCCATCCTGCGCTGAGAGCCATTGCACCATGTCCTCACGGCCGTGGTTTCCCATGTTTGAAAGATTAAAGCTAGTGCGGGAATGCCCAGCTGGGTGGCAAACACACTTTCCTTTGAGCGACAGCTGTACCCGGAGTCCTAACCCAGTCCAATCCGGAACCTCACAGCCCTGCCAGGTCCCCCTCCAGTCCCGACCTCAGCCTCTCAGCACGGTTGCAGTAAATTAGGCTGCATGGACAGACTCTGAGGGTACGTCTACACTAGCTCGTTAGTTCGAGCTAGGTAGGGTAATTAGGGCAAGCGGAGTTGCAAATGAAGCCCGGGATTTAAATATCCCGGGCTTCATTTGCATGTACCCGGGCACCGCCATTTTTAAATCCCCCTTAGTCCGAACTCCATGCCCGCGGCTACAAGCGGTTACACGCGGCATGGAGTAGGTAGTTCGAATTAAAGATCCTAATTCAAACTGCAGTTACTCCTCACGGATCTTTAATTCGAACTACCTACTCTGTGCCGCGTGTAGCTGTGTGTAGCCGCGGGCAGGGAGTTCAGACTAAAGGGGAATTACAAATGGCAGAGCCCGGGAACATGCAAATGAAGCCCAGGATATTTAAATCCCGGGCTTCATTTGCAACTCCGCTTGCCCTAATTACCCTACCTAGCTCGAACTAACGAGCTAGTGTAGACGTACCCAAAGAGAGAATGGCATTAACAGAACTCGGTCGCTGTATAAGACTCAGCTGTGTTAAACATCGGTTTGGGTTTGATATCCAGTGGCCTTTCAATCCATTGATTTCCGGTCCCGAATATGTATTGTTTACCTGGCACGAGGCCTGTTTGTTTGGCCAAATGCAGTCTCTGTCTGTCCTTCTTTTGCATCTTTCCCAGTAAATATTTATTCTCATACATGATTAGAGATTTCTCTGTCCAGGGAACATTAACATTCTCATCAATTTGTTGGCTCAGTACTTAAAAAAGTTCCCGCACACCGGATAACTCTGCCTTTAGACCTGCAGCTCACATTCAGGCACTTGGAGGGCCAGACTGCTGGAAAATTATTGATGAGCTGGGCCATTCTAACCCCTTGCTTGACTTGATGATGGCAATCAGAGCACGTGAACCCTGGGGGCTGTTGATAAAGGGAGGAGATTAGGCAGCTGCTGATAGATCAAAGTCCCTGAGGGTACATCTACACTGGCTCCCTAGTTTGAGCTAGGGATGCAAATGTAGGCAACCGAAATTGCTAATGAAGCAGGGATTTAAATATCCCGCGTTTCATTAGCATCATCTCGCCGGTGTGTTACCCCACTCAACAGCTGATTCAAACCAGAAAGTGCACGTCGGAGCGCATTAGTTCAAACCAAACACCTTGGTTCGAACTAACATTACTCCTCATTTTTTGAGGGGAGTAATGCGCCAGCGAGATCATGCTAATGAAGCATGGGATATTTAAATCCCCGCTTCATTAGCAATTTCAGTCGTCTACATTTGCATCCCTAGCTCGAACTAGAAAGCAAGTGTAGACGTACTCTTAGAAAATCATTAAAATGGACCCAACCTGACTTTCACTCACCAGGCCAGATTGTGGTGACTAGTGCTCCAACCACAGAGCACCAAAATTCTGGTGGTCAGTGGAAGAAGGGGTTAACGTGATGACCAATGTTGCACATTGTGGCATCAAAGCGAGATGTTATTTGCACCCTGTGGGATTTGAGCAATTCTCAAAGGGAAGAAAAACTATTCTTGGATGCTACTGAGCATCTGTCGTATCTCTGAGGCGGGAGACAGGGAGTGCTTGGAAGCGTAAGCATGAAAGAAGTGGATGAATATGGAGACAGAGAAGGACAAATTGAAAGACCGAGAGGTGTTGAGACAGGAGTGATGTACATTATTTTCTCTTTGGACTGAGGATGGGTTTGGAGCTTTGGAGGGAACAGGTTGGGCTGGGTTGGAATTTGACTTACTCACCCATTGTCTCCCAGCAAGGGAAGGAAGAGCGTGTATGGAAAGAGACACTGAGAGGAATGCGCCAAGGTATTTGCCTGACACAAACACACCCAGCAAAGAACCCAGGCTCCAGCTGACGAAAGGAAAAGGCACAACCACAAAAGATACAAATGTGCAAGAGGAAGACAAGGTGACATACAGGAGGAACGTACCCACAACACGGAGACATCCATACAAGAAACACAACACAACACGAGACATAGAAAGGTCATGTAAACCAGGGATTCAAGCACCCACAAGCCAGACCCACACGGAGAGCAACACTGGAGGTCAGGAAAGACGTGATGAACAGTGGCAAGGTTTGGGGATTTTCCCCACTGGTGACACTGAATACCACCCCACAGCTGCTGAGACGATGGAGGTTACTTGCTCTCAGTAGCAAGGATTAAGTCACAGTGGGAAGAACTGCAATTCTGCTGCCACAGCTGAATCCAGATGACAGATTGCATTGGAAATTGGTCCAAAAACTGGTCTTCCTTTATCCATTCTCATACACGCCCATTTCTCTCCATCCAGCCAGCCCTCTGATCCAGCTCTCACTCCCCACATTCCCAGCAAACTGGTGCAGGGCTCCAGTGGCTATGCCCCATGTAACCCAGCCAGAGAGAGATGCTTTGCAGGTAGCAGGGTCCAGGGGGTTTAAGGTGCACAGGGAGTTGCAGGCAGGGGAAAATATTGAAGCATGAAGAGAACAATGGCCAGTAACACTTCACTAGAGTATTGAAAAAGGAAGAGAATAAAGACTGGGAATAATTGACCATGATGAATATGAGGATTCTTTGATTATTAAACCGAACGTACATTACCAGAAATGTGAAACTCATGGCTACTATATTAGAGCAAGGAGAAAATGATAAGAAGGGACGGCTATACTGTATAATGGGCACTAGGGGGCAGCAGAGGGTGGGGGGAAGGGGCGGCTATACTGTATAATGGGCGCTAGGGGGCAGCAGAGGATGGGTAGGGGAGGGGCTGCTATTCTGTATAATGGTACTAGAACAGCAGAGGGTGGGGTGGGGAAGGGGAGGCTATACTGTATAATGGGCACTAGGGGGCAGCAGAGGGTGGGGGGAGGGACGGCTATACTGTATAATGGGCGCTAGAGGGCAGCAGAGGGTGGGGGAAGGGGCGGCTATACTGTATAATGGGCACTAGGGGGCAGCAGAGGGTGGGTGGGGAAGGGGCGGCTATACTGTATAATGGGCGCTAGAGGGCAGCAGAGGGTGGGGGAAGGGGCGGCTATACTGTATAATGGGCACTAGGGGGCAGCAGAGGGTGGGGGGAGGGGCGGCTATACTGTATAATGGGCACTAGAGGGCAGCAGAGGGTGGGGGAAGGGGCGGCTATACTGTATAATGGGCGCTAGAGGGCAGCAGAGGGTGGGGGAAGGGGCGGCTATACTGTATAATGGGCACTAGGGGGCAGCAGAGGATGGGTAGGGGAGGGGCGGCTATGCTGTATAATGGGCACTAGGGGGCAGCAGAGAGTGGGGGAGGGGCGGCTATACTGTATAATAGGCACTAGGGGGCAGCAGAGGGTGGAGCAGGGGAGGGGCGGCTATACTGTATAATGGGCACTAGGGGGCAGCAGAGGGTGGGGCAGGGGAGGGGCGGCTATACTGCGTGGAGATCATGCATCGAAGTCGAGCAATGGGCTACCGAGGCAGTACAAATGCAAAGTCGATAGAAATAAGGGACACAAGCAATGGAGGCGGGATGTCGCACCTTGACTGATTTGGTTGTGTTGTGTTGTGTTGTTTGGTCTGGGACCAGCCCTGCTGGAGACCGAATGCTCTAACGGCTAAAAGCAAGAGGCGCAGCCACACAAAACACAAACGTGCCTGGCAAACATGCCAACACACTCAGGGAGGACGAGGAGGGATGTAGCAGACACACAAAGGTGAGGCACATGCCCACAAAACACACACACACACACACACACACACACACACACACACACACCCTGAAATGCACAAGTGTTGCACGAGCAAAAGAGGCAAACACACACCAGACAGACCTACACACACATTCGAACATGAGGCACGGAAAGATGCGACTCACAGAGAGACGAGTTCGGGTTTTTTCTTTTTTTGGTAAAGTATTTTTAAGACCGTGGCTTGGCTGTTGGTAGAGAGGAATAAACCAGACCAGGGCCAGCCACGGAATATCTGAATCCTCACTCGAGTGTGAATTGGAAAATGATATAAAAATCGCTTTTCATCCGTCCGTCCGTCTGCCCTCAGATGCCCTCCCTTCCTTGTCGCTCTCCATCCATCTCTGCCCACACCCCTCTCTCTTGCTGCAACTTGCACCCCTCCCATTGCGAAAGTCTCCGGCGGCTGGCACATGCTCCAAGCACATGGGAGGTTGCATAATCTGCATGAGAAATCGCAGCAATTGCTGGGAGAGGCCACCCGCTGTCTGTTGTTACCAGCAAGTGAGGAATCTTAAAGGCTTCCAGATGAGGTGTGGTTGTAACTTGGCTTCTTTTGTCCTCTTGAAGCTTGTCAGCTCAGCTTCCTGAACTGAGCTCTGACCTCCTGGCTCTCGGTCGCTGCCTCTTGCTTGTGATCTTCTGACGTGACCACCCAACCTGGCCGCTGGCCCATGGCTCTATAGTCCTTGCCAGACTTGAATCCCTAAAACAACTGGGCACCTTAGAGATGATCAGATGTATTGGGTCCTGAGTGGTGGTGGGGAAAACTCACTTCGTCAGGTGAGTGGGAGTGGAAATGGCAGTGGAAGGAGCATATACAAGGAGGAACGTGCTTGTGCCAACGAAGCGAATCTAGGCAGGGTGGCTCTTTGACAATCTTTGGGGCGTGATAACCAGCTGAGATCTTTACTCCTAAATTGATAGCGTGGAATTTGCAAACAAACCCCAGTCTGCAGCTGTCTCCCTTTGTAATTGGGGTTGAAATTCTTTTCCAGAAGGAGGGCTCCTTTCACATCCACGGCTGAGTGTCCGGGGAGGCGACAGTGTTCCCTGGAGGTTGGAGTGTGGGCCCGTTCCTGATGCCTGGTTTGGGTCTGTTTATCCCGTGGTGCAGAAATTGGCCAATCTGGCCAGTTGACACTGTGGAGGGACATCGCTGGCACTAGATGGCAAATAGCCTAGCAGAGGATGTGCGGGTGGAGGAGCAAAATCTGTGCAAAGGAATTTCAGAACCTAACACCAGGGGAAAGGTCGGGCGTGGCACTGAAATCACAGAAAACCTCCTTGGAAAGCCACGTTTCAAAGGCTCCCCTTACGTGTTCAGTGGCTTCTGCTCCTGCCGTCCCCTACGTGACCCAACGGGACAGCCGCTGCTTTGCCGATATCAGGGTTTATGGAGTTTAGGTGTCAGATGGAGCTGGGTCCAATATCTAGGGGGTTCCTCTCCGCCCATCCAACACAGAGCTGGCGCAAACCCCCACCAGGTAACTTGGGAAATTCACACACCCCTGGGCACCTCTGAGAGGTTTCCCCATTTGCAAGCAGGGAGAGCGAGTGTAGAAAAGGGAACTTTTAATTAAAAAGGAGAAGGAACTTGGCCTTAGTCTGGGAAAACACCACGAACAGGGCCATGAACCCAAGAGGGGGTAGCTCTCCCACACCGTGTCTGCTTTGCCTCGCAGGTTCCTACGTCCAGCAACGTAAATGCCCCCTCCCCTGCGCCCCATGCAGAGTCCAAGCCTGCCCACCCCTTCTCCACGCCCCGCTCATGGGCATGGCCTGCCCTCCGACTTCGGCAATGAAGCCGCAGAGTTCACCTCCTGGAGGAAGCTCACTCTCCACCTCCCTCCACCAGCCACCCGCTTACCTGCTCTCGTGGCCCCTCTCCAGCTGCACCCTCTGCCGCTGCCTGCCCAGTCTCTCTACTAGCCTCCCGCCCGCTGCCCCGGCTCTGGCTGAGAACTTGCAGAGCTAAGAGAGCCCCAAAGACGCCGATTGGCTCTATTCTTGAAATGGGGGCAGGGATCAGTTGAACCAAAGCAGGGGGGACCCAACCAGCAGCCCCCTACTCGTATCCCCTCTCCCCATTCACTGGCACAGGGCTCTCGCACACATGTAGCAAGGTGCTTTCAACGGAGAGTAGGCCCTCGCTTGGGACAGGATCAGCACCACCCCGCTCCTCCGTATCCCCACAGTAATGACACTGCCGGGCACCACGTTCCACTAGCCCTGCGCTCAGGACTTACTCGCTTTGTGCCCACCAGCAGCGAAAGATGGTCACTTCAATACCTCTGCCTTTGCTGACTATGTAATCACGCCAGGCGCACCCTCTCTTTACGGGAACACGCCCACGTCTGCCCCCCCATCCTGGCTCACGGCGAGGGGCTCGTGCATTCACACCCTGCTCACAAGGGGGACAGAGAATTGCAGTCGGGGGAAACGAGACTTCTACAAGAGAAAACGCCGACCGAGGAAACCGAATCATGTTGATTATGGGGCCTCCTCCTTATGAGACTGAAATGATTTTAGATGGCCACTGTGTGAGAGAGTAAAAGCACAGATTGATGGTGTACCGAGGCACTAGGGGGCAGCAGAGGGTGGGGTGGGGAAGGGGTGGCTATACTGTGTAATGGGCACTAGGGGGCAGCAGAGGGTGGGCGGGGAAGGGGCAGCTATACTGTATAATGGGCACTCGGGGGCAGCAGAGGGTGGGCGGGGAAGGGGCGGCTATACTGTATAATGGGCACTAGGGGGCAGCAGAGGGTGGGCGGGGAAGGGGCGGCTATACTGTATAATGGGCACTAGGGGGCAGCAGAGGGTGGGCGGGGAAGGGGCGGCTATACTGTATAATGGGCACTAGGGGGCAGCAGAGGGTGGGGCGGGGAAGGGGCGGCTATACTCTATAATGGGCACTAGGGGGCAGCAGAGGGTGGGCGGGGAAGGGGCGGCTATACTGTATAATGGGCACTAGGGGGCAGGAGAGGGTTGGTGGGGAAGGGGCGGCTATACTGTATAATGGGCACTAGGGGGCAGCAGAGGGAGGGCGGGGAAGGGGCGGCTATACTGTATAATGGGCACTAGGGGTAGCAGAGGGTGGGCGGGGAAGGGGTGGCTATACTGTATAATGGGCACTAGGGGGCAGCAGAGGGTGGGTGGGGAAGGGGCGGCTATACTGTATAATGGGCACTAGGGGTAGCAGAGGGTGGGCGGGGAAGGGGCGGCTATACTGTGTAATGGGCACTAGGGGGCAGCAGAGGGTGGGCGGGGAAGGGGCGGCTATACTGTATAATGGGCACTAGGGGTAGCAGAGGGTGGATGGGGAAGGGGTGGCTATACTGTATAATGGGCACTAGGGGGCAGCAGAGGGTGGGCGGGGAAGGGGCGGCTATACTGTATAATGGGCACTAGGGGTAGCAGAGGGTGGGTGGGGAAGGGGCGGCTATACTGTATAATGGGCACTAGGGGTAGCAGAGGGTGGGTGGGGAAGGGGCGGCTATACTGTATAATGGGCACTAGGGGGCAGGAGAGGGTTGGTGGGGAAGGGGCGGCTATACTGTATAATGGGCACTAGGGGCAGCAGAGGGAGGGCGGGGAAGGGGCGGCTATACTGTATAATGGGCACTAGGGGGCAGCAGAGGGAGGGCGGGGAAGGGGCGGCTATACTGTATAATGGGCACTAGGGGGCAGGAGAGGGTTGGTGGGGAAGGGGCGGCTATACTGTATAATGGGCACTAGGGGGCAGCAGAGGGAGGGCGGGGAAGGGGCGGCTATACTGTATAATGGGCACTAGGGGGCAGCAGAGGGTGGGTGGGGAAGGGGCGGCTATACTGTATAATGGGCACTAGGGGGCAGCAGAGGGTGGGCGGGGAAGGGGCGGCTATACTGTATAATGGGCACTAGGGGGCAGGAGAGGGTTGGTGGGGAAGGGGCGGCTATACTGTATAATGGGCACTAGGGGGCAGCAGAGGGTGGGTGGGGAAGGGGCGGCTATACTGTATAATGGGCACTAGGGGTAGCAGAGGGTGGGGTGGGGGCGGGGCTACTTTGCTGTCCCGTGGGCCCCGGGGGGGTGTAGTGTGCGGGTGGGGCAGGGACCCCCGTCTGCCCCACCAGGAGGGCGGGGAGCCCCTGGCAGCAGCGCACGTGGATTTTCTCGGACAGCTGCGTGCCGGTGTAGGCGTGCCGCAGGGGGTCGAACCGGCACTCGGTGAGGGGGAAGACGGCTTTGCTGCGGCGCAGGCTGCCCGCCAGGCGGATGCCGCCCCCGAAGCAGACGTTGCGGATGGTGGGGACGGGCGCATGGATGAACGTGTTGAGACTCTTCCCGTAGGTCCCCTGGTTCTGCATCATCGCGTCGCAGGAGGCGCTGGGGTCGGGGACCGGGGTCCACGGATAGTCCACGTGGTGCCTCACGAACCGTCTGTTCCGCCCCACGCAGGCGGGGCCCGTGGCCAGAGCCGGGACGGCCGCCAGCAGGAGGAGGGGCAGCAGGAGCGCGGGGCGGGGTCCCCGTGGGGCCATGGCCACGGCCGGCACCGGATCCGCCTGCCCTGGGAGAGTGGGAGATGGATGGGCAGAGCGGAGCGGGATCTGCCTCCGGCCAGGGACCCTCTCGCCTTTTCTCCTCCCTCTGCCAGCTCCCGTCTGCCCCTCTCGGCCCTCCCCTCGCAGCAGCCCCGCTGTGCCACAGCCCCTCCCCTCGGCCCAGCCCCCTTGTGCTGGGGGGCGCTCAGAAACGGGGCCCCAGGGCCTCCATTGTGGCAGCCCCCCCCCCCCCCCGCGCTCACTCGCTCCTCTAACCCCATTCTCCGCCGTTCCCCTCCCCCAGCCCGGAGCTGCACGGACCCGAATTCGGCTCAGCCCCGGTCGCCTCCACCCCCCATTGAGAGGCGAGCCCAGGCGTTCTGACCCCACACGCTGCGCTGTAACCACTAGCTCACACTGCCGGCCGCTGCGGCCCGTGTGACTGCTCACTCCTCTCCCCCGCCCGCAGGGTCGCCTGCCGCTTACCCAGGCTCGTTCCGCGGCGGGCTCCAGGCTGCGCCGGGCTGCACCTGTGTCCTCCTGCCCGGCTCGGAGCGGGTTATATAACCGGCCGGGTGTGGGGGCGGGCAGTGGGAGGGGAATTGGCTCAGCACAGTTGCCCCGTGTCTGGCAGCGGGAGCAGGGCCTGGGCGGGGATCGCAGGGCGCAGAGCCCTGGGCACCAGAGAAACCTGCCCGGTGCCGTCCCAGAAGTCGGGGCGGGAGAGATCCCGTGTGGGTGACAGTGCCGGGGGCACCAACCTCCCCCTGCCCGGGGCCAGCCGGCCAGGGACCCGCGTCCCCACCCTGCTGCCCGCCTGGGCTGATGTCCCGCCAGCGTGGTCCCTCTGCTGTGGTTACCCACGCCCGCCCTGCTGGGAACCCGCCTTCTCGGGGTGGGGGCACCCTGAGTCCGGAGCCCTGCTCCCCGCCTGCGGGATCCGGCCCGCCGGCCTCACAGCAAGACAAGGGCGAGACCCACCGCACCCCTCCGGAAACTCCCCGGCCCCGTCGGCACCAGGGTCGGGACCGGGGAGCTCGGAGAGCGAGCGCATGGGGCCACCCCCGGACCGCCCGGAGGAGCGGGGAAGCAGTGCATGCTGGGAAAGCTCCGCTCCCCATGTAATGACCCCCGGCTTTGCAGCGCTCGGACCGACCCTAGGAATTAAGCCTCTCCCGGGATCCCAAAGCCGGCAGGTGCCCGGCTGCGCGGGGAGCGCCCGGAGCGAAGAGAGAGCAGGTCGCATCGTCCAGCCGGCGCGCAACAACTTCGGGCCCCTCCCTGGGATCCCCTGTCCCCCCCCCGCCCGCCCCACTGGGGTTTTGTGCAGCGCATGGGACAGGGGTGGGCATGCAGGGTCTGCGTGGGAGGAGGTGGGGTGTAGGGAGGGGGTGAGGTCTGGCCAGGGGGCAGGGGGTGTCTGGCAGGAGGGAGGGGGATTTGGGGCTGGGGGGAGGGGGTGTATGGCCAGGAGGCAGGGGGTGTCTGGCAGGAGGGAGGGGGATTTGGGGCTGGAGGAGGGGGTGTATGGCCAGGAGGCAGGGGGCAGAGGAGATTTTGAGAAGGGGCAAGGGGGGGTCAGGGCAGGGGGGCTTTTGGCCAGGGGGCTGGGGCTGAGTGGTTGGGGGGTGTACGTGGGTGGTTTGGGCATGAGGGGGTGGGGGTGTTTGGACAAAGGGCGGGGGGATTTTGGCCAGGGGGTGAATGGGGGGGTCTGGGCATGAGGGGGTGGAGGTGCTTGGACAAGGGGCGGGGGGCTTTTGGCCAGGGGGCTGGAGCTGAGTGATCGGGGGGTGTACGTGGGTAGTTTGGGCATGAGAGGGTGGGGGTGCTTGGACAAGGGGCGGGGAGCGAGTGGGGGGGTCTGGGCATGAGGGGGTGGGGGTGTTCGGACAAGGGGCGGGGAGCGAGTGGGGGGGTCTGGGCATGCGGGGGTGGGGGTGTTCGGACAAGGGGCGGGGAGCGAGTGGGGGGGTCTGGGCATGAGGGGGTGGGGGTGTTTGGACAAGGGGCGGGGAGCGAGTGGGGGGGTCTGGGCATGAGGGGGTGGGGGTGTTCGGACAAGGGGCGGGGAGCGAGTGGGGGGGTCTGGGCATGAGGGGGTGGGGGTGTTCGGACAAGGGGCGGGGAGCGAGTGGGGGGGTCTGGGCATGAGGGGGTGGGGGTGTTCGGACAAGGGGCGGGGAGCGAGTGGGGGGGTCTGGGCATGAGGGGGTGGGGGTGTTTGGACAAGGGGCGGGGAGCGAGTGGGGGGGTCTGGGCATGAGGGGGTGGGGGTGTTCGGACAAGGGGCGGGGAGCGAGTGGGGGGGTCTGGGCATGAGGGGGTGGGGGTGTTTGGACAAGGGGCGGGGAGCGAGTGGGGGGGGTCTGGGCATGAGGGGGTGGGGGTGCTCGGACAAGGGGCGGGGAGCGAGTGGGGGGGTCTGGGCATGAGGGGGTGGGGGTGTTCGGACAAGGGGCGGGGAGCGAGTGGGGGGGGTCTGGGCATGAGGGGGTGGGGGTGTTCGGACAAGGGGCGGGGAGCGAGTGGGGGGGTCTGGGCATGAGGGGGTGGGGGTGTTCGGACAAGGGGCGGGGAGCGAGTGGGGGGGTCTGGGCATGAGGGGGTGGGGGTGTTCGGACAAGGGGCGGGGAGCGAGTGGGGGGGGACTGGGCATGAGGGGGTGGGGGTGTTCGGACAAGGGGCGGGGAGCGAGTGGGGGGGTCTGGGCATGAGGGGGTGGGGGTGTTCGGACAAGGGGCGGGGAGCGAGTGGGGGGGTCTGGGCATGAGGGGGTGGGGGTGCTTGGACAAGGGGCGGGGAGCGAGTGGGGGGGTCTGGGCATGAGGGGGTGGGGGTGTTCGGACAAGGGGCGGGGAGCGAGTGGGGGGGTCTGGGCATGAGGGGGTGGGGGTGTTCGGACAAGGGGCGGGGAGCGAGTGGGGGGGTCTGGGCATGAGGGGGTGGGGGTGCTTGGACAAGGGGCGGGGAGCGAGTGGGGGGGTCTGGGCATGAGGGGGTGGGGTGTTCGGACAAGGGGCGGGGAGCGAGTGGGGGGGTCTGGGCATGAGGGGGTGGGGGTGTTCGGACAAGGGGCGGGGAGCGAGTGGGGGGGTCTGGGCATGAGGGGGTGGGGGTGCTCGGACAAGGGGCGGGGAGCGAGTGGGGGGGTCTGGGCATGAGGGGGTGGGGGTGGCTTGTTTTCGCACCGCGTGGCAGGCACCGTGGAACGCGACCCCCCCCCCTCCCATTCCCCGGCAGGAAGCCCCCGGGAAGGCCTGGCAGGCTGGTGGCAGGGCAGGGACAGGGCACGTGTCCCGTGGGAAGGAAATGTCAGTGCGCAAGGAGCCGGCTTTGGTTCCTGGCTTCCCCCAGCCGAGGGGAAGGAAAATGCGGCTTTGCGGAGCCATGGTGAGCTCTGCTCGGTCCCTGCCCGCCGGATCCCATCGGAGCCTCGGGGCGTTCTCCCCCCTGCCCCGGGTGCTCTCCCCGCGGGGCGTTCTCCCCCCTGCCCCGGGTGCTCTCCCCTCGGGGCGTTCTCCCCCCTGCCCCGGGTGCTCTCCCCTCGGGG
Organism: Pelodiscus sinensis; assembly: GCF_049634645.1. Taxonomy (NCBI): domain Eukaryota; kingdom Metazoa; phylum Chordata; order Testudines; family Trionychidae; genus Pelodiscus; species Pelodiscus sinensis. The sequence continues at coordinate 14,610,924 of NC_134740.1, read as the reverse complement.
CGTTCTCCCCCCTGCCCCGGGTGCTCTCCCCTCGGGGCGTTCTCCCCCCTGCCCCGGGTGCTCTCCCCGCGGGGCGTTCTCCCCCCTGCCCCGGGTGCTCTCCCCGCGGGGCGTTCTCCCCCCTGCCCCGGGTGCTCTCCCCTCGGGGCGTTCTCCCCCCTTACCCCGGGTGCTCTCCCCGCGGGGCGTTCTCCCCCCTGCCCCGGGTGCTCTCCCCGCGGGGCGTTCTCCCCCCTGTCCCGGGTGCTCTCCCCGCGGGGCGTTCTCCCCCCTGCCCCGGGTGCTCTCCCCTCGGGGCGTTCTCCCCCCTGCCCCGGGTGCTCTCCCCGCGGGGCGTTCTCCCCCCTGCCCCGGGTGCTCTCCCCGCGGGGCGTTCTCCCCCCTGCCCCGGGTGCTCTCCCCGCGGGGCGTTCTCCCCCCCTGCCCCGGGTGCTCTCCCCTCGGGGCGTTCTCCCCCTGCCCCGGGTGCTCTCCCCTCGGGGCGTTCTCCCCCGTTACCCCGGGTGCTCTCCCCGCGGGCGTTCTCCCCCCTGCCCCGGGTGCTCTCCCCTCGGGGCGTTCTCCCCCCCTGCCCCGGGTGCTCTCCCCGCGGGGCGTTCTCCCCCCCTTACCCCGGGTGCTCTCCCCGCGGGGCGTTCTCCCCCCTGCCCCGGGTGCTCTCCCCGCGGGGCGTTCTCCCCCCTTACCCCGGGTGCTCTCCCCTCGGGGCGTTCTCCCCCCTGCCCCGGGTGCTCTCCCCGCGGGGCGTTCTCCCCCCTTACCCCGGGTGCTCTCCCCGCGGGGCGTTCTGCCCCCTGCCCCGGGTGCTCTCCCCGCGGGGCGTTCTCCCCCCTTACCCCGGGTGCTCTCCCCGCGGGGCGTTCTCCCCCCTGCCCCGGGTGCTCTCCCCTCGGGGCGTTCTCCCCCCTGCCCCGGGTGCTCTCCCCGCGGGGCGTTCTCCCCCCTGCCCCGGGTGCTCTCCCCGCGGGGCGTTCTCCCCCCTTACCCCGGGTGCTCTCCCCGCGGGGCGTTCTCCCCCCCTGCCCCGGGTGCTCTCCCCGCGGGGCGTTCTCCCCCTGCCCCGGGTGCTCTCCCCGCGGGGCGTTCTCCCCCCTTACCCCGGGTGCTCTCCCCGCGGGGCGTTCTGCCCCCTGCCCCGGGTGCTCTCCCCGCGGGGCGTTCTCCCCCCTTACCCCGGGTGCTCTCCCCGCGGGGCGTTCTCCCCCCTGCCCCGGGTGCTCTCCCCTCGGGGCGTTCTCCCCCCTGCCCCGGGTGCTCTCCCCGCGGGGCGTTCTCCCCCCTGCCCCGGGTGCTCTCCCCGCGGGGCGTTCTCCCCCCTTACCCCGGGTGCTCTCCCCGCGGGGCGTTCTCCCCCCTGCCCCGGGTGCTCTCCCCGCGGGGCGTTCTCCCCCTGCCCCGGGTGCTCTCCCCGCGGGGCGTTCTCCCCCCTTACCCCGGGTGCTCTCCCCGCGGGGCGTTCTGCCCCCTGCCCCGGGTGCTCTCCCCGCGGGGCGTTCTCCCCCCTGCCCCGGGTGCTCTCCCCGCGGGGCGTTCTCCCCCTGCCCCGGGTGCTCTCCCCTCGGTGCGTTCTCCCCCCTTACCCCGGGTGCTCTCCCCTCGGGGCGTTCTCCCCCCTTACCCCGGGTGCTCTCCCCTCGGGGCGTTCTCCCCCTTACCCCGGGTGCTCTCCCCGCGGGGCGTTCTCCCCCCCTTACCCCGGGTGCTCTCCCCTCGGTGCGTTCTCCCCCCTTACCCCGGGTGCTCTCCCCGCGGGGCGTTCTCCCCCCTTACCCCGGGTGCTCTCCCCTCGGGGCGTTCTCCCCCCTTACCCCGGGTGCTCTCCCCTCGGGGCGTTCTCCCCCCTTACCCCGGGTGCTCTCCCCTCGGGGCGTTCTCCCCCCTGCCCCGGGTGCTCTCCCCTCGGGGCGTTCTTCCCCTGCCCCGGGTGCTCTCCCCTCGGGGCGTTCTCCCCCTGCCCCGGGTGCTCTCCCCGCGGGGCGTTCTCCCCCCTGCCCCGGGTGCTCTCCCCGCGGGGCGTTCTCCCCCCTTACCCCGGGTGCTCTCCCCTCGGGGCGTTCTCCCCCCTTACCCCGGGTGCTCTCCCCGCGGGGCGTTCTCCCCCCTGCCCCGGGTGCTCTCCCCTCGGGGCGTTCTCCCCCCTGCCCCGGGTGCTCTCCCCTCGGGGCGTTCTCCCCCCTGCCCCGGGTGCTCTCCCCGCGGGGCGTTCTCCCCCCTTACCCCGGGTGCTCTCCCCTCGGGGCGTTCTCCCCCCTTACCCCGGGTGCTCTCCCCTCGGGGCGTTCTCCCCCCTTACCCCGGGTGCTCTCCCCTCGGGGCGTTCTCCCCCCTGCCCCGGGTGCTCTCCCCGCGGGGCGTTCTCCCCCCTGCCCCGGGTGCTCTCCCCGCGGGGCGTTCTCCCCCCTGCCCCGGGTGCTCTCCCCGCGGGGCGTTCTCCCCCCTGACCCACGCCCAGGAAGCCGGCGCTGGGGCTCCGGTCTTGCGGGGCCCTAAGGCTGCAGCGCCGGAGCGGGCTCCCTGCTGCGGGAGGGTTAAGGGGGGCTGCCGACCCTGCCCTAATGAAGCAGCCAGTCCCTCAGGCGCCCCAGGACTCCTGGGTTGTGCAGCTACAGACTGGCCCTTGCCGAAGGCTCCTCCGCAGGCCGGGGCTGCTCCCCCAGAGGGCTGGGTTAACTGGGACGTGCGCAGCCTTCCCGCCGGCTGGCCCTGGGCGCGCAGCACTGAAGCCGGGACGGGCCGCGAGGGCCAATGAAGCCGGGTCACCGGCGTGTACCCACCCGGGCCGTGCTGACCCCGGCGCGTGCGTTGCTCCTGCTCCAGGGCCGGAGCTTCATATTGGCTTTGCACCTTTCCGCCGCTGGTGGCTGAAATTTGCAAAATCCCATCTGTAAACAGTCCTTGCACGGCCATTTCCACGCACCGTCTGAGCCTTCGGCTTTAGCCCTGCATGCGTGGTCGTCAGACACCGACTTTGAAGCGAGTTCTTGGACAGGCAACCCCTTTGTAAAACACACGCTCCTTTTCATTACGAGGTCATTGCTCCAAAGTCTTCCCGGCCCTCCTGCCCACCCCTACTCTCCTTCACCTCCCTGTTGCAGACAGCCCGACAAGGAACAGTCCTTTTCTTCCAAGAGTGCGTCTGCACGGCAGGGCAGAACTCGAAGTAAGCAAGGGTACGTCTACACTAGCTCGTTAGTTCGAGCTAGGTAGGGTAATGAGGGCAAGAGGAGTACCGGTACTTCGAATTAGGATCTTTAATTCCAACTACCTACTCCGTGCTGCGTGTAGCCGCGGGCATGGAGTTCGGACTAAGGGGGATTTAAAAATGGCAGCGCCTGGGAACATGCAAATGAAGCTCGGGATATTTAAATCCCCGGCTTCATTTGCAACTCCCTTTGCCCTCATTACCCTTCCTAGCTCAAACTAACGAGCTAGTGTAGACGTACCCCAACGCAACTTGAGCGACATCAATTGTGTAGCTGAAGTCGAAGTAGCTTAAGTCGGCTTTTGGCACTGGAAGTCGACGGAAGTGTTCTCCCTTCCACTTCCCTTGATCCTAGGAGGGTTACAGGAATGAGAGTACGAACTCCTCCAGTTCGCCATCATTTTGAAATAACGGCTTGCTGTGTAGACGCCTCCCAAGGTAGCTTGGCAAATGAGTTTCCCTTTCTTTCCTTCTGACTCTTTGCTGCACTAGTTTTACGGGAATCCTTCCCCAAAATCAGAACGATCCATCAGATGTAAAACCCTTTGGGAACATATTTGAAGGGCAATATATGTTGAAATTTCAATGAACAGGTCTTGTTATGGCAATCGCACACAACACATTCGTGTCCCCTTTTTCTAAATGTTGTCACGAGCGCACTGACGGATGCATTGCTCCGGTGCATTTGGTGTGTGGTCATCTGGAACCGTTCCTCGGGCAGGCTGAACAGGGCATTTACAATATCCAATCAGCTCCGAAATACAGATTAAGGAAACGTAAAACGGGGAACGGCTGCATCATGCATCCCACAATACGTAACGTTGTATTCAGCAGGACAACCGGTGTGCCCTAACTACAATTTTTGTGTGTGCAATAAAACTCTTTAGTTATATAAAAAACCCACTCGGGAGTGACATTTTTAATTTCCAAATTTGGTAGGTTTAATTAGGTTCCTTCCTCGTGCCCAGACATCACAATCAGGCCTGCAGTGGGAAGTGCGCTCCGTTTTCTTTAGAAAGAAATTTTAGAAGAGTGGGGTTTTCCCCCAAATATTTATTGCATTTGAAATCAGGGATTTGGCTGAAAGGTTGGCGATTAGGAAAATGATTTCCCTAGGCGGGCGGGGAAGCGCTGGGATGGGTTCCTCAGGGAGGGGTGGAATCTCCATCCCTAGAGGTGTTTCAGTCCCGGCGTGACCAAGCCCTGGCTGGGCTGGTTGAGTTGGGTTGGTCCTGCCTTGGGCAGGGGGCTGGACTCGGTGCCTCCTGAGATCTCTGCCCGCCCTGGGACTCTATGAGTCTGTGACTATGATGCAGTGGGGAAGGGGTGGAGCCTCGGCACAGTGGGGGCGTGGCCTAGAAGAAGCAGGGGAGGAGAATGGGCGGGGCCGCAGGCAGGGCAGCTGGTGCCTCTCCATGCAGCTGGCGAGTCCATTGCAGCGCTCAGCGTGTGGGGGGTGGGGAGCACGGGGAAGGGCGGGGGGACTATTGAGATCCCCAGAGAGTCACGCCCAGGAGCACCCCAGCACGATGGACAGGAGGGTCCCTCACCGCTAGCCTGAATGCGCAACGTCGGGGGCGGGGGGGAGTGATGGGTGTGGGGTGCTTACGGATGGGCCCTGTGCTACACCAGGGGGACACGTGGGGAGCCGTAATACCACACATTGGGCACGGGCAGCAGCAGAGGGACGGGGTGGGCTCTGGGGGCAGCAGAGGGAGGGGATGGGCACTAGGGGCAGCAGAGGGAGGAGGTGGGCTCTGGGGGCAGCAGAGGGAGGGGATGGGCACTGAGGGGGCAGCAGAGGGAGGGGATGGGCACTGAGGGGGCAGCAGAGGGAGGGGATGGGCTCTGGGGGCAGGAGAGGGAGGGGATGGGCACTGAGGGGGCAGCAGAGGGAGGGGATGGGCACTGAGGGGGCAGCAGAGGGAGGGGATGGGCACTGAGGGGGCAGCAGAGGGAGGGGGATGGGCTCTGGGGGCAGGAGAGGGAGGGGATGGGCACTGAGGGGGCAGCAGAGGGAGGGGATGGGCACTGAGGGGGCAGCAGAGGGAGGGGATGGGCTCTGGGGGCAGGAGAGGGAGGGGATGGGCACTGAGGGGGCAGCAGAGGGAGGGGATGGGCTCTGGGGGCAGGAGAGGGAGGGGATGGGCACTGAGGGGGCAGCAGAGGGAGGGGATGGGCACTGAGGGGGCAGGAGAGGGAGGGGATGGGCACTGAGGGGGCAGCAGAGGGAGGGGATGGGCTCTGGGGGCAGCAGAGGGAGGGGATGGGCTCTGGGGGCAGCAGAGGGAGGGGATGGGCACTGAGGGGGCAGCAGAGGGAGGGGGTGGGCACTGAGGGGGCAGCAGAGGGAGGGGATGGCTAGTGTTGAGTATGAAATAGGTTGGGGGTGGAAACAGCGAAGCCCCAGTCAGTGCTGGGAGGCAGGTGGGGAGCCGGGCGCCAGGGCAGGGGGTCGGGAAGGACGAGGGTCCCCGGCCTGCCCGCCACGCCCGCTCCGGGCCCGCGCCTACTCCTGGTAGTAGGTGGCGTGCCCGTAGGAGCAGCGGAGGACGATTTGCCGGGAGTAGCTTTTCCCGATGTAGGACCCGGAGGCGGGGAGGTACACGCAGGTGGTGACGGGGAAGGAATCCTGGCTCTTGACGAGGTCGGGCTGGACGAGCGTCCCCTTCTTGCAGACGCTGTCGATGATCCGGACGGGCGCGTGGATGAAGGTGTGGGCCGTCTCCTTGCACAGCTTCACGGCCTTCATCCGCTCGTTGCAGTACGTGTTGGCGTTGGGGGCCTGCGTCTGCGGAAAGTCCACGTGGTTCCTCCTGAAGACGTGGCGTTTCAGGAGACACGGGAACCCGCTGGCCAGGGCGAGGCTTGCGGCCAGCAGGGCCAGGGACAGCAGCAGCGAGGGGCGGGGTCCTATCAGGGCCATGGCCGACACTGGATCCACCTGCCGTGGGGAAAGGAGGAGGTGGGTGGACACACGGGGTAGGAACCTGCCTCCTGCATGGACCCTCTTGGTCCCAAACCCTCCATTCCACCCAGCTCTGCCCCGAACCCGTCCCCTTCTTCCCAC